>NC_140977.1:54256193-54538693 GCF_056783735.1 Eptatretus burgeri
CAAGCTGATGACACGATTTCCAAACAGCTGGTGGAGCAAGTCGATGGTTTCATATGCAGTGTGCGATGGGGCACCGACCTGCATGAACCATGCAAGTCTGAGTTGGCCTGGAGACAGGAGTTGAGCGAGAACAGCGGGGAATCGGCGTAAGGCCTCGTGGTACCGCTCGCCGTTGACTGTCACCATCTTCGCATTGGTGTCCTCGAACCAATACGGTCCCGTTATACCCCATCTGGCATTGGGTGCGCAGAAGCAAGTGGACTTGGGGCCATTGAGAGACATCTCAGACACCTCCTCAGGAGGCTAAGCAACCCCAGAGGATGTTGTTGTGATTGTTGATAGCTCATTCAAATCAAAGTGTGCTTCATCACTGAACCACAAGGAGTAGATTCAATTTGGGTACCTTTCCATTCAGTCACTGAACCAATCACGTATCGTTACTCAGCTTGCCATGTCATTCAGAGTTTGCTTATGCTTTACAGATATTATGAAGGGGGCGAGCTTGAGTTCAGCAGTGAGAATGCGCCACACGGATGAGGCTGAGATCACCAGTTCTCGGGAACACCAACGGTGGGATTTCTTAGGACTTTCAATAGCAGAATCTCTCACAAGATCAATGTTCTCTTGGTCCTTGATAACACTTGGTGGGTGGCCATTGTTGCCTTTATTTTGATTTTTCACACTTCCATGTACTTGGAAGTGCTCCCCACACTGAATGCTCCCATGAGAAGGTCCATTATGGGTGTTAACATCGTAATACTGACAGCAGCGTCGGTGCACCTGCACAGAGGATTTTGTCTCAAACCACAAAGTCACGATTTTCACTTTTTGTTCCATGATGAACACCATAGCTGACATAGGGTCCTACTGACTACTTGTTAGAAATGGCATTCTACTACTACCATAACCTGAAAGAGAGAAGGTTATAGCATTAGAAACAACAGAATATCAGGCTTCTCAAAAGGTCCACTTTTTTGAAACATCAGGTGCGTGTGCGTGCGTGCGTGCGTATGTATATGATCAGATGCACCTCCTGACTGTTGTGGTGAGCATTGCCGCCGATTATGTCTCACACGGTAAGACCGCATAATCCACACAGAGCAACTGTCTGTCTGCCACCCAGATGATTGTTCCTGCTAATGCAAACCATTCAACCAGAAGGCACATGATGTGATCGGCAGGCAAATCGAAACATGTGGAGTGTGACGAGCACTCCCCTGATCCCCATTGGACACTGTGGTGTAGGACTGTGTCCAATGGGGATCAGGGGAGTGCTCATCACACTCCACATGTTTCAAAATATCTCACCATATATGCATCTGCTGCCTTATAGATAAAGTGTATATGTATGTATATATGTATATATATATATATATATATATATATATATATATATATATATATATATATATATATATATATATATATATATATATATATATATATATATATATATACATACACACACACATTTTTGAAATGGTTTCATTCAGAAATTTCAGCTTGTGGTCTCGGACAAATATAATCTTGGAAAAGTAACATTTTTGATGACAATGCAGCTGCACAGGATTCTGATTTCCCCATCGGTGAGGTGATGCCTCTTCCTGGTTCTCCTGGTGTCTGCGAGGGGTCTGTTGGGGGCAGTCCAGATGACGGGGTGCTGGGCGGTATAACGCTCGTTGGCTGTGCGTCCGTGCAGTGCAAGAGCCTGCAAACCGAGAGTCCATCCTTTGGAGAGTCTCCAAGTGCTGACAGTGATGCTGGTATGATGCGGTGGGGTTTTTAACGATATAACATTCCAACTTTTAAAGTTAACATTCCAACTCGCATGTTGGAAGGGGACAGAATTGAGCTCTGCAGTGTGATATACAGTACTCTAAGGTTTCCTTTTGCTTCTACGACATTGGACCTTTGGGCCACTCTTACGAAATAATATCTGTGAAGGCTTATGTCTGTGGACAGGATAAACAATATATTTTATCAATTAGAGTTCGAAGGTCTATCTTTACCAGAGCCACTGCATTCGACTGCGCTCACACCATTGATAAGACGTCTTGAAGCACAATTAAACCCAGCAATAAATACTGACGTAATCTGATATTTAAATATATTTTATCCAAACACGCATTCAGCAGTGCGCCAAGTCGAACAAATTTTGACAAAATTTCCGTTTGAGAGACTGCGTAACGCTATGCATCGGTGGAAGTACTTGTGGAAATGACGGCACATCACCAGTAGACAGTTACTGAGCCACCAGTACCATATAGGAACAAGCCTCCCCTTTGCAATGGATTTTTCTGCTGGAATATAACCATATTCTTTTGAACCGGAATACAGTGAAATGTTGCAAAAGAATGTTCAAACTGCATTGACTTCGGAGGAACAAAATGTCTGATAGTGACAGTGTGGAGGAGAATGTGAGCAGAGAGAGAGCTTGGACAGGTGTGCATGCAGACATTGTGAAGGACTGCTTGTGTTGCCAGCACTGGGATTTATTACACGACTAGCAGGGACCTGTGGAAATTCCACGTAATGCAAAATGTGAATTCAAGTCCTCAACTCGACCCCCCCCCCCTCACAAACCAAAAGTCCTCAACCTTCACTTCCCAACCCCAAGTCCTCAACCTCTGCCTCCCAACCACAAGTCCCAACCCGAAGGCGTCGATCCTCTTTGCACTCCAAACCTTCAAACCCCCTCCCCACCCATCACGGTCGTCTGTCCAACTCGCAATCTCATGAGATGCGCGGAAAAGATGTGAATACAAAGATCCGACACCAATTATCCTCTTCTTGATGCAAATATACACATTGTTGAAAGTAAGCAATGACATGGTTTAAGCCCTGCTTGAGAGAATGCCACATAGAAATTTGGGTGGTATATAAGTAAAACAGACCGCTGCCTCAATTTCTGAGACTGATCTTCAAAAGGCCCATGACGTCTTGGCTCAAATCCTTTCAACTATCACTTTGTTAGTTTTACAAGTTAGGGAAAACTTACAAGGAAGGCATGACAATCGTGAACATGATAGCTCCAAGATGTCTTTGGCGTCCAACATGGAAACTATGAAACCTAGCAGCCTGAAACTTTGCATGCATACTAAGGGAACTCCAAGGAAGTGCATGAGTGAAAATTGGGTGTTTGGGTTAATTAAAACACCCCCTTTTGAAGATAATGAATCGCGTTATTTAATTATATCCTTTATCAGGCACATCCTTGGACACCTCACTCTCGATGGGGGTCTTGAGACATCTTTGTCGGTTACCTTGCTGGAGACTTAGTTCGCGATTTTGTTTGGCCTGCTCAACAATGCCTTGAGTTGGAACAGGCCGCAACGGTTTATTAACGATAAAGCACTCAAAATGTTGTTTGTTGTTTTTTTTTTTCACTTTCCTCAGTGATATCAAATTCCTGATCTTCATACCCACGAATCATTGTATTCATCACTTTTGTAAGTGCTCAAGTTTTCCAATCAGGAGCTTGGAGCAATTTCATGCATTATATTGTTACAAATTTGGGAATTCGATTGCACAAAACATACAGGTTCCTTTAGTCAGCTATGTCGATAAGTGCTTGTTCCCTAGATAGCTTACCTTCCATTGTTTAAATGTTTAGAAATCTATTAGATGCGCTGTGGATCGATTTAATAGCTAGGGAGCGAACAATGGAGACGTCCCTCCCCCTCTTCTGCGAAGAGGAAGAAGAGCCCTCCCGTCCTGAATCACGGGACGCAAACAACTCCCTCCCACCCGTGGTTGAGCAGGGGATGGAGCACGAGGGGATGAGTCACTCCGGGCGCGGGGGAGGGGGCGCAGAAGGATAAGAGGAGATCCTTTGCTTTGTTCGGGTTCGGAGTGAGGGAGTCGTTCAGCAGGCCGTCGGGTCCTGTTTGGCTTGGGTTCGGGTTGAGGCTTTTGGAAGCTCTTTGCTTCTGCTGAGTAGTTGTTCAGCAGGCCGTCGGGTCATGCTTGGCTCGGGAGAGCTTTTAACTTCGAGCTGCTTTGTTTGGAAGAGAGTTAAGCTGGTTGCTCGGCTTGAGCTGCGAGTGGTGGCTTCTTCTTCTTCTTGGTTCGTGGAGCTCTTTGTTCTCCGTTTGGTTCCCGGCTTGGTGCGACTCATCGACCTCATCTTGGATGTGGTTCCTCGGGGAAGTGGCGCATCGACGGGAAGGATCGGCGCCTCGTCTCACCAGCACGTGTTGAGAAGCGCGGGAGGATTCGCTGGAGCTCGGGAAGGATCGCGGCTCATGGCGATTGGATCCAGCTCGCTCTCACTGGAGCCCGGTCCGAACAACTTGAAGACCACACGAGGTGGAGAGGTTCGAGATAGGTTCTGGGTTTCAGCTCACCTGTCCTCCGAGCTGGAGCTCGTTATTAAAGGCCTCAGCCACCATTTCTTGGGTGTGTGTGTGCGTACGTGTGTCCGTGGGCCCGTCTAATAAGTAGGAAATTGTTAAGTGCTTTGTGTGCTGTAAATGTTTGCATTGCATTTTGTATAGTCGGTATAGTTCTGCTCTTACGTGGTTCCCTAGTTCCCCATTATACCCCAATTGTTAAATGTTTTCAGCTCGTCGCGTCGTTTCTTTCATTGACTGAGCATTTCGTGTGTTGGTAGTTAGAAAGCCATTGGTTTGCCGTAAAATGGGGACATTTGGACCGACGGTTCTCGGCGATTAAGCAGCTCGGAATCGCGCACAGGACAGGCTCGCCTCAGCGGTTTGTTCCGTCGAGGGTGGAATATCCTGGTAGTTGGATCACGTGGGTATTTAGGTACATTGAAGATTCGCAATCGACCCTACCCCACGTGGTCTGCCCATTGGCGTATTTCGGTTCTTGTACAAGGACTCGTCGACTCGGACTTATCCGAGCGGCGATCTGTATTCCGGGCGATCGGTCGGGCCGACTCGACTTGCGGCTCCGTCAGAGCAGTCGGCTCGCGGCCGACGCACCGGTGCCGTAACAGTGGTTGTCAGAAGTGGAGATACGAACCCCTCCGCCTCCGTAGCAAAATTTACGGATTCGGATCAGGGGTATACGGAGCAACCCCCCCCCCCCGTGTCCCCAAATTACGAGCGTTATAAATTTTATTCCCAGCACACAAAATGTTCAGCCAAGGCGAGTTGAGCCAGGTGGGTAGTGAGGTGGATGTGGAGTTAATGGAACCAGAGGCCCAGGACGAATTCACCGTGCAGGATCATTCCCCACAACCAAAAACAGAGCGCAAGATGGGCGCGGTGGCGGGGGCGGCGGCTTTTGACACCCCCCCCCCTCCGTCAAAATCCTTCCCCAGTCCCCAGAGAAACTGCGACCCATGAGGGCGGATCGGTTGCGCCGAGTTCGTTTGAGATGGGCCAGTTATTTGCAATACTGACAAAAATGAACAGCAAAATGGAAGAGATGGTTGCAAACATGCAGGATCTGCAGGGCGATTTTCAAGCCACAAATGACAAAATGGATGGAATGGAAAACAAAATGGATGCAAATATGCAGACACTGAGGGGTGAAATGCAGAGCATGCGATTGAATCTCCAGCAGGAAACAAAGGGGGAATTGAAGGCAATAGGGACGGGCACAAGAGGAATCATGGCGGCGCCACGTGTTGGAGCGAACGAGCTAGGGGGGAGTGTGGATTGTGTCGGTCCCGCAATGGAGATGGGCGAAGTCACAATAACAAGGGAGACGTGTTGGGCGAGACTCGTGGAGGTGACAGAGAAAATGACGGTGACAGAGAGGGAAAATTAAATGGGGTGACTAAGACGTGTATGGCGAGACACGTAGAAATGAGGGACATAATAAAGATGACGAAGGAAATAGAAATAACAGACACGGGAGATAGAGGCGAGAGGGGGTGAAGTGGACGAAACTATTGACGAACACACACACATGGAGGTAGTGGAGGTGAGCTGGTGCATTGTGTTGGGACCCAGTGCAAGCAGCCGGAGAGCCTCCTCCAGGAACAAGGGGAGGGATTGTGCCCCCTCGAGGCGGATCGCGACGAGGTGAGTCCGGTTGAGCCTTGCGAGGTAGAGGGGGCGAGTGCTGTGAATGGGTGCACGCGCAGCTTGGGGGGGAGGGGGTATGGAGACCCCGGGAGCGCTTGAGGTAGCGCAAGTCCCCAGCGTGGTCGTCCCGGTGTGTGTGTGGTTACGAGTGTGGTGACATGCTTGCTGGAAAGCACGCATTGTGTAAGTGTTATGGCGTGTGTAAGCGATTTCCCCGTGTGTGAGTGAAACCCCGTGTATGGAAGAAGCACGATGCGCGAGTGAAAAGGTGTTTAAGGGAGAAGCGCCGTGTGTGAAAAACCGCGTGTGTGAGGTCACGGTATGAAAGAAAAATGGCAGTTGGTATGCGAGAGGGCACAACCGCGTGTCCGAGTGCCATGGTGGAGTGTGTGAGCGTCAGGGTGCGTGTGAGAGTGCGACAAAGACTGTGCCTGATGAGGGACAAAGGCCGTGTAGCGGCCGTAGTGGTTTCGAGGACCGTGCCGGATTGGCACAGCAGCGCGCGCGGGGTCCGTACCGTGCTTCGCACGAGGCCGCCACGTGCGCACCTGCGCGAGTGAAATCCGGTCCGGAAACGCACGCGGTGCATGAAGCCGATCCCGCGGACGGACAGAAGCTCGGCTGGAATTGTGAATTTGATTCGGACAGATTCTCCGGGCGAGTGTGTTTGTAAAGCTCCATGTGGCCTGCGCCGTGCGTTCTGTTCGCAGAGCGTGTGAAGCGGTTTCCCCGATGCGCTGAGCGTACCCCGGCTTGCGCGAGAGATCGCGCAGGTTCGGGGTGCGAATGACGTCATCGGAGATTCCGCGGCGCGGGTTACGGACGAGCAGAGCACATGTGCTCACGTGGGGAACCCCTCGAACCATGAGGCTTGCTTTGGGGTGCGCAGTGACGTCGTGGCTGCATGGTTGAAATCCGGCAGAAGGGAATCCCTGCCGGATGTTACCGTCCAAGGGGACGAGGTGCGCGAACAGCTGCCATGACGTCACGGGCAGGTTGGGAATTTCCGCGCTGGTGTGCGCAGGAAAAAAAAAAGAAGCAAGCCTCGCCACTTCGAGTGGACACGAGCCCCAGGCAGGGGGTGGAAGACCCTCCCTGTTAGGGGGCACAGGAATTCAACTAGTTAGGGGGATGGGTTAGAGTTAGTTAGACCGGCTTCATGGGGACGTGAATTGTTCCTCATGGAGTCCGTGGAATGGATTAGTTAGAGGGATTTCAGTTTAGATTTAGGAAATGGGAATTTTTGGAGACACGGACAGACTGGAAATGTGTAGTGGAGACGTAGCTTAGCTACGTAGAGTAAATGGAACGTGCATGAGTTTTAAGGGATGACGAGGGAGCACGAGTTATTCAGGGGATTTAATTAGGAAGGATGGCAGTATCGAGTGTTGGTGTGAGTTGTGAAATGGAAAGTGCATGAGGAATGAGTGTGGGACAGCAGGCCCAAGTGTGTGAGTGGAGTGAATGTGATATGCATGGTGCGATGACTGATTGGGGGGGAGGAGTGATTCCCACCCAAGTGACCCTGGGGTCAGTTTAATGTTAGTTAGTGGGTTATTCAAATTTACTAACAGGAGCTCGTTTTGTTGTTGGTGTCGAGAGAAGGCACGAAACCTGTTTGAAGGGGTGCAAGAGTTCATGGACCGGCTGGGAGCGTGGCTGTGGAAAGGTGAGTTTTGGTTAGTGGGCACCCCGGGCACCGGACTCGTCGGCCAGAGTAGCCCAAGGGCCCAAGAGGGGCCGGGATAGTGTAGTGGGCACGGGCGATCTGACGGAAACGGGACCCGTAGCGCCAGAATGCCACGGGGGCAGTGTATTGGGCACAGGCGACCCTCGGAAAGGGACCCGGGGCATCAACACACCACGTGGGCGTCGGAGGGGGGCAATGCCAGAGAGGGCAACCCCCCGCGTTGTAGGGAGCAGCTCGGCTCGGAGGCAGCCTGTGGGCCTGGGGGTGCCATGGTTAGAGTTCGGCAGAGGGGGAGTTCCTGCCAGTTGAGCCACGCTGCCCAGCCAGGAAATTGTGCGAGGGCACGAATGAAAATTTGAGGGCAAGGCCCAAATTTATAATCGACGGGAATCATGGTTTTTAGAACCGATAGCTTTAAAGTGTTAGGCATTTTTGGAAAGCCCCGGGGTAGTTTCAGGTTAATGAATGTTAGGGTTGATAGGAGATGTACCCCTTCGCACCATACATCCCTTCACTCGTTGTAGGCCGCTGGACTCACCTTGGTAGATCGCTGAACTCTGAGGAGGCCATTCTGAGGCTTTTTTGGGCCTCGAGACAGGATGCTATTCTCTCCCTATTCCCCTCCAGAGAGGGAACGTAGGGGTTGGGAGTAGGCTCGGCTGACAGGATAGGTTAGCCAGACAAAGACGATAAAGGGGGTTAGGAAAGACAACTATAAAAGGGAAATAAAAATAAAGAGGGGATAAATTTTGTTGTGTTGTGTGGCAAATTAAGGGAGTGAGTATGGACAGTGACAGGCAAAGGCGATAGAGTGGGGGGAGACAGTAGGCTAGGTCCGAGCCCGCCTTCAAAGCGGCCGGCACCACCGCACTCGCTCCAGACCTGATGGAACCAAGCTTCACCTGCCGGCCTGTTGTGCTGCAGCCGCCTGTTCTGCATGGGCTTGCCTTGCCATGCCTAGTTTGCCTGCCTCTGCCATGACCCCATGCCTGCTAGCCCTTGTTTGCATTTGCCTCTGTGTCCATCCATCACCATGTGCGCCAGGAACATCCAGTTTTGCAAGGACTGCCCTGCAGGCAGCCCGTGCATCCATCATGCTCATTTGTGTTTTGCGACCATCTCCATCCATTCCCCTGCATCAATGAACTTTGAAATGACTTTTACCTTCTCCCCTTTCACAGATCACAAGTCCTGGGCCATGGTTAAGTAATGGATAAGTCAAATGAAAATTGTAAATACGTGGAACCTCACCTGCATGTTTGTTTTAGCGCCGGCAATTTTAGTTAAGTTGTCCGAATGAGTCTGTGAGAGTTTGTTTAGTTAGTTACGCAGCGCATTAGGTTATTTATTTTTGGGACACGTATAAAGAAATGTCGCACTCAGGGATCCGAAGGTAGAACGTACTAGGGGAAAACTTACACATGCTGGTCACACGAAAATTTGACAACTGGGGACGAGTCTGTAAAAAGGGGAGGAGGTAGTGTTACGAATTTGGAATTCGATTGCACACAACATACAGGTTCCTTTAGTCAGCTATGTCGATAAGTGCTTGTTCCCGAGATAGCTCACCTTCCATTGTTTGAATGTTTAGAAATCGATTAGATGCGCTGCGGATCGATTTAATAGCTAAGGAGCGAACAATGGAGACGTCCCTCCCCCTCTTCTGCGAAGAGGAAGAAAAGCCCGCCCGTCCTGAATCACGGGACGTAAACAACTCCCTCCCACCCGTGGTTGAGCGGGGGATGGAGCACGAGGGGATGAGTCGCAAAGGGCGCGGGGGAGGGGGCGGAGAAGGATAAGAGGAGATACTTTGCTTTGTTTGGGTTCGGAGTGAGGGAGTCGTTCAGCAGGCTGTTGGGTCCTGTTTGGCTTGGGTTAGGGTTGAGGCTTTCGGAAGCTTTTTGCTTCTGCTGAGTAGTTGTTCAGCAGGCCGTCGGGTCCTGCTTGGCTCGGGAGAGCTTTTTGCTTCGAGCTGCTTTGTTTGGAAGAGAGTTGAGCTGGTCGCTCGGCTCGAGCTGCGAGTGGTGGCTTCTCCTTCTTCTTGGTTCGTGGAGCTCTGAGTTCTCTGTTTGGTTCTTGGCTTGGTGTGACTCATCGACCTCATCTTGGAGGTGGTTCCTCGGGGAAGCGGCGCATTGACGGGAAGGATCGGCGCCTTGTCTCACCAGCACGTGTTGAGAAGCACGGGACGATTCGCTGGAGCTCGGGAAGGATCGCGGCTCATGGCCATTGGATCCAGCTCGCTCTCGCTGGAGCCCGGGTCCGAACAAATTGAAGACCACACGAGGTGGAGAGGTTCGAGATAGATTCTGGGTTTCAGCTCACCTGTCCTCCGAGCTGGAGTGTGTTATTAAAGGCCTCAGCCACCATTTCTTGGGTGTGTGTGTGCGTACATGTGTCCGTGGGCCCGTCTAATAAGTAGGAAATTGTTAAGTGCTTTGTGTGCTGTAAATGTTTGCATTGCATTTTGTATAGTCGGTATAGTTCTGCTCTTACGTGCTTCCCTAGTTCCCCATTATTATTAATAAATACCCCAATTGTTACATGTTTTCAGTTCGTCGCGTCGTTTCTTTCATTGACTGATCATTTCGTGTGTTGGTAGTTAGAAAGCCGTTGGTTTGCCTTAAAAGGGGGACATTTGGACCGACGGTTCTCGGTGATTAAGCCGCTCGGAATCGCGCAAGGGACAGGCTCGCCTCAGTGGTTTGTTCCATACGAGTTCCGTTGAGGGTGAAATACCCCGGTAGTTGGATCACGTGGGTATTTAGGTACATTGAAGATTGGCAATCAACCCTACCCCACGTGGTCTGCCCATTGGCGGATTTCGGTTCTTGTACAAGGACCCGTCGACTCGGACTTATCCGGGCGGCGATCTATATTCCGGGCGATCGGTCGGGCTGACTCGACCTGCGGCTCCGTCAGAGCGGTCGGCTCGCGGCCGACGCACCGGCGCCATAACAATATGATACGATTTTCCACGATCGACTCTCACGAACTAATTACAGTATATCATTGAAATATTATTTGAGTCTGGAGGATCGGATCATGTGGATTAAATAACTCATAATCTGGAGTGAAATCTGAAAATGTGAAGAAACCGGCAATGTTTTTTTTAGTTTTTACGGGTATGTGCCATGACCAATCAGCTTGCTATCGCTTGCCAAGCAAGCCGTTTCTTAACCATATAACTGGAGTGCTTGCTTGAGTGCTTAAGCCATTTGCTGAGCGCCCTGTAGTCGATTGAGGTGCAGTTCGTGTCCTGAACGGGATGTACAGGCGGCATTTGCTACGAGGTAGAGGTACATATGGCTAGATTGGTTATTTTATATGAACCGGGTGTGCTTTACAAAGGTTATATGTTTCTCTTTGTGAGTTTCAAAGCAAAATATTGCCATGTCCAGGTGGTTTTACCTACCCAGACGGATAGCCAAACGATTTCCCGGCCGAGATTCTCGGAGATTATGGCATGCGTGGGATGGGAGGGTGGCAAATGCCCATAACGGATGGAAGCACAGCACAGTGGTTTATCTCGAGCCCACAACAAATAGACAGACACAAGTAACTTGAATAAATATGCGGTTTAATGAAAATAAATCAAATATTTACAATGGTAATAATAATTCAAAGGGTAATAATAAAAACGGAACATGAGGTGAAGCTAAATATAATTTCAAGGGGCCTCCACACAGACTTCAATACAGACAAGGAGACAGATAAAACAAAGAAAAATCCCTCCTTTATCCCGGAACTTAGCTGTGTGCCCAGAGGTGAGTTTCAGAAGCTTGAAGGCCACCAAACCGTTTCGTCACTGCGCAGAAAAATGCACCCAAAATGGTGCCAAGCCGCTCTCTGGGCAGGAAAACATACAGGAGGCAATTCGGGTGGTAATACTCGACACCAGGGCTCAGAAACCGCCGTGCAACTTCTTTCGTTGATTGCGCTTGCCGATGCCGCTGCTCTGCAAAATGGTGCGGTCTCTTCCACCGATGGCACAACATGAGGCTTTGAGGCTGGTCTCATACGATCCAGCCAACAGTCAATGGCCAGTCTCGCTCCATCACGCGAGCCAATTCACCTCAGCATGAACACTAGAATCGTGTAGCCTTCTTCACCGTGTCGAGGGAAAGCCAGCCGTAATGCCCTTCTCTTCCACCCGCCATCTTCTCACTCGCTTCTGTCCCGCTCTCCTTCGTGTCCCACTCCGAACCTAATTCCCCTCCACTCTTCTCGCCCAATGTGAGACTGACCGCGATCATCACTCCCTCCTCTTCTCTCTGATGTTACGCCCATTAATCATCCACTCCGTGGTTTTGCTGCCTGCTTGAACGTGCAGCTCGGTTGTTGTTTTAAGGACGTGATCCCTTTTTATTCTCAGTCTTGAATTGCAAAAACATAGGAAAAGGTCACAAGGGCAATCACATACTGGGAGAAACATATCCTTAAACCCTACCTCATTAACACAGCACCACCTCCAGTGTGGTGACACGTAACACTTAAGCTCACAGTTTCCCGACTTGGTTTACATCGAGATGTCTCCTACACGTCCATGGACCAAGCGACTCTATTATACACTCCTATCTTTCCGATGAAATTCCTCCATCTACCCCATAAACGTAACGATATATTTGATAACACTATGTCCAAGCCATTTTCCACATTAACCTATTTTCTAAATTACGGAGCCAAATTTTTTTGCACCCATCACTCGACGATTGGCAGCACATGTCTTTGAAACGTCGATAATGCAACGTTGTTTTTATAATTTTTTTAATTGAAATCCCCCCAAAACAAGGGTGAAGGCGACTCAAGGTTTTTCGATTGGATACAGTACTGACTGTAGTTGGTAATCAGACTGACTCCAATGATTACCAAAAAATTGCCAATATTGGCCAAGTACAAATATATATATATATATATATATATATATATATATATATATATATATATATATATATATATATATATATTGTTGTGGTTACCAGATTCGCAAACCACCATTCAGGTCCCTTAGGTGAGGTATCTCGGTAAGTGCATGTGTAGTTAGGCCCAAACCCGTTGTCTAGTGGGAATACATGTCATTTATACGTGCTGCGACTTCAGGATAGCCGTTTTTCTTTTACTATCTTTATTTTGGACCAACCGCCATGATCACAACCACAACAACAACCACCAACCACAACGCCGCTTCACCACAACCGCCACGACCTTTACCGTCACAACTCGCCACCATCGCATCACCGTCATCTCGCGCCACTCATGGGCACCGATGCTGGACTCGTGTAGGGCGCACGTTGAACAGCGTGTACAAAATCACGGATTTTCTGCTTCAAAAACGGATCAAAAACGACACACGCCCACTTTTTGCCGTCCAATCGGTGAGCGAGGGGCGACTTGGCCCCGCCGCCAGGGCGATCGATATATGCAAATTTGTGGATCAAAAAGCCTTCACGCCCACTTTTTCTCGGGCCAATGGGGAGCGAGGTGAAAGGTCAAAGGGAGGGGGTCAAAGGCGAAGTTACGGGGGGATAAAAGGACGGTGTTCGTCAGTCAGAAGAGGAGTCAGCAGAACGAGAACGGAGAGTCGCAAAGGAGAGTCAGCAGAACGAGAACGGAGAGGTCGGTCGGAGAGTCAGCAGAACGAGAACGAGGAGTCGGAACGAAAGAGTCGCAAACAAGAACGGGTCGGAGAGTCAAGAAAAGCAGAGTCAGCAGAACGAGAACGAGGAGTCGGAAGGAGAGAGTCCAACGAAGAGTCAGGGTCGGTCGGAGAGTCAGCAGAACGAGAACGGAGAGTCACAAGAACGGGTCGGAGAGTCAAGAAGCAGGAGAGTCGGAAGCAGAGGGTCAAGACTTCGCGGGCGGTGGAGCTGCTCGTCGTGTGCGTTGGAGTCGGAACGGAGGGGACGAGCTGTGGAAAGGCGGCGACACCAGACGAGGGGGTGCTCGCGTCGTGCAGGAAGCTGCACCCGAGGGAGTCCGACAGCGCGACCTGGCCGAGGTGGAGACGCTCGTCGCATATAATAAAGATCCTCTATACCCCGAGCATCAGCAACCCCCTCCTGTTTCCCCCGCGCTGAGATAGTGCGACCAAGGGGGCCCCGTTCCCACCCCCAGCCAGGCACTGTCCACGAGGCCCGCGGGTTGCGGGGCCATCGCCGCTCCGCGTCTCATCACCAGACGGGTAGGCCCGACCCGGTCTCGGCCTCAGGCCTACCTCATTCTTGGGGGATTTCTTTTCCTTGGTTTTGGGTATGTGTTGTCGGCGCCGTCTGTGAAGTAGAATTGTATAAGTGTTGCCGTGTGCTCGGTAGTCGGTATTAGCTCTGCACTGTGTTTTCACTTTTATGTTTGCTTTTTGTGTAAATGGAATTGTGTTTTCTTTTTTTGTGTGCATTTGGTGGAATTGTATTTGTGTGCTTTCCGTTCGTCGCGAATAAATGTGCTTTATTGTTGAACTGTTCTCCCGCTTCGCTTCGTCTTTTCCCCCATTGAATCCCCATCTTGCTTCACGTAAAGGGTTGGTAGTGGGCTGAATACGCCCGATAATTAATCGAACCGTCGAGGTCGACGATAACACCGCTCGGTTATTCTGATAGTACGGAACGGGTCGCTTAAGTGGCCCGTGTCCGAAGTCGACCTGCGGCGAGGTGCGATCGCCCGGTCTACCCTCCGCGTGGGTACTTAGGTAGTTCGAATTTGGCGAGCAACCCTATCCCACGCGGGGGCTGATTGGCTCGATCGTGGTGAGACCGCAAGGTCCACCCGTGACTAGTTCCCGGCGTTAGTCCGAGAGGGTCACGACTGGATTGTCCGTCCGGTGGGCGACGTGCCGCGATTCGAGTTACGTGGCCGTCGCACGCCGGCGGGCGCGAAGACCGCAACACTGGTGTCAGAAGTGGGATACAAATCCATCGCCCTCTTCGCGGCACTGGTATCGGAGAACAGGAAAACGGGCTGTCCTGTCTCCGGCTAAATTCACGGGAATCGGTCCAGGGGTGAGAGAAGCGACCCCCGATTCCCTCCAAATTACGAGCGAGCAAATTAACCCTTCACGAGAAGCAAGATGGCGTCTCAAGGCGAGCGGGAGCCGGGGGTATTAGAAATGGATATGTGTAATAATGTAGAGTCCATGGTCCAGGATGGAATCCCCGAGCAGGAAATGTTGATTGTGCAGGAACACGGACTCGCCCAACTAAACCCAGAACCTGAAATGGGTGCGGCAGCGGCCGCAGAGTATGACACCTCCCCCCCCCCTCTCCACCAAAACCCTTCCCCAACCCTTGCCGAAACGGCTCAGCTGAGTGCATCCAACATGGCCCAGCTATGCGCCATGCTGGCGGCAATGAACGAAAAGATGAATGCGAAAATGATCGAAAAAATGGATGCAAACACAAATGAAATGAAAAACGAAATGAAAGGCATGAACGAAAAGATGGATACAAATACAAATGAAGTGAAAAACGAAATGAAAGGCATGAATGAAAAGATGGATACAAATACAAATGAAGTGAAAACGACGATGGATGCGAATACACAGCAAATGAGGGAAGAAATGAAAGAACTACGGGGTGAGACGCAGAACATGGGCCGATGCCTGCAGGCGGGCATGAAGGCCGTGACCAGGGAGCTGGGAATGGCGACTCCACGTGTGGGAGCAAACGAGCTGGGTGGGGGTGCAACGGCTGACAGGCCCGCGGTGGAGGCGGGTGAAAAAATAATTCGTGGAACGTGTTGGGCGAGGGTCGTGACGATGACCGAAAGGGAAAAATTAAATGGGGAGACCAAAACGTGTGAGACGAGACACGAGGTGACGACAACAGAAATAATAGTTGAGACAAGGGAGGTAAAGGGTGAAGAGTTGGCAGAGACACGGGAGATGGGAACGATAGAGGGAAGACTACACGATGAAGACGGGGTAAGTGACGCGCACGCACACACGGAGGTAGTGGAGGACAATGGGGGTGAGCTCGCGGAGCGTGTAGGGACCCGGTGCGAGCAGCGGGATGGCCTCCTCCAGGAACGAGGGGAGGGAGTATGCCCCCTTGAGGCGAGTCACGACCAGGTGAGTTCGGTCGTGTTTTGCGAGGTTGAGGGGACGAGTGCTGTGGACGGGTGCACGGAGAGCTTGGGGGGTGTAGAGGCCCCGGAGACCCTTGTGGGGACACGAATCCCCAGTGTGGTTGTCCCTGTGTGTGTGGTGCAAGGTGTGAGTGCGGCACCGTGTGTGGAAGAGACCGCGTGTGTGAGTGTCGCCGTGTGTATGAGTGAGGTACCGCGGGTGAGTGCCCCCGCGTGTGTGAATGAGGCACGGAGTGTGAGTGAGGCACCGCGGGTTAGTGCCCCCGCGTGTGTGGGTGAGGCACCGTGTGTGGAAGAGACCGCGTGTGTGAGTGTCGCCGTGTGTATGAGTGAGGTACCGCGGGTGAGTGCCCCCGCGTGTGTGGATGAGGCACGGAGTGTGAGTGAGGCACCGCGGGTTAGTGCCCCCGCGTGTGTGAGTGAGGCACGGTGTGTGGATGAGGCACCGCGGGTGAGTGTCCCCGCATGCGTGAGTGAACGGCTGTGTGCAAGGTCGCCGAATGCAAGGGAGACCGTGTGTGTGAGAGAGCGGTATGTGAGGGAGATGTCGGTTGGCATGCGGGAGCACGCAGCCGCATCTCCCGGTGTGAATGTGATGGAGTGGACTGTGTGCGTCGTGACACGCAGGTGTGCGTGGGTCGAATGGCGACGACGGCGACATGGGAGGAACGAAAGCCGAGTAGCGGCTGTAGTTGTTTCGCGGACCGTGCCGGGTTCACCCAGCAGTGAGCACGAGGTCCGTGCTGTGCAACGCACGAGACCGCCACGTGCTCGCTTGCGAGAGTGAAGTCCCGGTCCGGAAACGCACGCGGTGGATTTGCCGATCCCGCGGACGGACAAAGTTTAGGCAGGACTACGGATTTGGACCGGACGGGTTCTCCACGCGATCGTGTGTGTTAAGCTCCAACGGGCAAAGCACATGTGTTCGCGTGGGGAACCCCTCGAGACGTGGGGCTTGTGTTTTTTTTTGCGCACGGTGACGTCATGGCTGCACGTGTGGTTGGAATCCGGCAGGAGGGGTATCTCTGCCGGATGGTCCCGTCCAAGGAGGGACGAGGAACACGTGCAGCTGCATGACGTCACGGGCAGGTGTAAAGTGCGCGAGCTCTGAGTTGCTGCGCAGGTGCTGCGCATGGAAAAAAAAAAAAGAAGCAAGCCTCACTTTCGGGTGTACAGGATTCCTGGGCAAGGGGTGAAAGACCCCCTTGAGACTGGGCACAGGATGAAAACTAGTTAGGGGGAAGGGTTAGCTTAGCTAGACCGACTCCATGGGGCAGGGGTAAGTCCTCATGGAGTCCGTGGAATGGATTAGTTAGAGGGATTGTAGCCAGATTTAGGTTGGGAAATAAAATGATTTATTTGGAGACAGAGACAGACTTATGAATGTGTAGAGGGGACGTAGTTTAGCTACGTAGTGTTAAAAGGAACGTGCTACTAGTTTAAGGGACGACGTGGGAGCACGAGCTAGTTAGGGGGTGCAGTTAGAAGGATGGCAGAGTTCAGCGGTGTGTGTATTGAAGAGTTATGAGGTGAAGACATGATGAGTGAGTGAGGCCAGCGGGTCTGTGTGAATGGAGCGAATGGGGAATGCATGGTGCGATGAGTGATTGGGGGGAGGAGTGACTCCCGCCCAAGGGACCCCGGGGTCAGAGTAAAGTGAGTTAGCTGGGTTAGTCAAATTGAAAAATGGAGGTCGTTTTGCTGTTGGTGGGAAAGTAGGCTCGAGACCCATTTGGAGGGGTGCAGGAGCCCTGTTGACGGGCTTGGGAGCGTGGCTGCGAAAGGTGAGTATCGCTGAGTGGGTACCCCGGGCACCAGGCTAGTCGGCCGCGGTAGGCCATGGGCCCATGGGGGGCCGGGATAGAGTAGTGGGCCCGGGGCGCCATTAGCCGCGTGGGCAGTGCAGTGGGCACGGGTGACCCTCGGAAAGGGGCCCGGGAGGCCGGCCTGCCACGTGTGCGTTTCAGGGGAGGTGCCATGGGGGGCACTCCCCGGTGTTAGGGAGCTGGTAGGCTCGGAGGCAGTGTAGTGCCCGGGGGTGCCATAGCGGGAGATTCGGCAGAGGGTCGTGCCTGCCAGAGAGAGCCACGTGTCCCAGCCAGGAGACCGTGTGAGGGCACGGAGAGAAAATTGGGGGGCGAGGCCCGAAATTGTGAGGACACCAACACAGGCAACGGGAATCTGGGTTGTTAGAACCAATAGTTTAAGCGAGAGGCGCTTGTTGAAAGCCCCGGGGTAGTTTAACAGTTAAATGGATAGGGTAGATTAGGAGATGTACCCCTCCGCACCATCCATCCCCTCGCTCTCGTTGTGGGCCGCTGGACCCACTTGGGTTATAGATCGCCGAACTCTGGGGAGGCCATTCTGAGGCTTCGTTGGGCCTCGACACAGGACGTTAGCTCTCCCTTGTTCCCCTCCGGGAAGGGAACGTAGGGGTTGGGAGTAGGCTAGGTGACAGGATAGGTTAGCCGAACAAAGACGATAAAGGGGGTTCGGGGACGATTTATAAAGGGGAAGTAAAAATAAAAACAACAAAAAAATAAGTTGGGGCTAAATTGGGGTTTGACAAATTAAGGGAGTGGGTATGTACAGTGACAGGCAAAGGCGATAGGTTGGGAGGGAGACAGGTAGGTAGGTCCGAGCCCGCCTTCCAGTGGCCAGCACCACCGCACTCCCTCCACCAACCTCCACTGAACGGCAAAGGCTAGCCAACTCCATCGGCTGGCCGTGTTTTGCTTCAAGGCGGAGGCCGGCCAACTTGATCGGCAGCTGTTGTGTTGCTGCAAGGCCTGTGCCGGCCGGATCATCTGCAGCTGTGGTACTTCAAGGCCTGTGCCGGCCAGTTCATCTGCCGGCTGTGTTTGCCTGCAGCGGCCTTCTTCTGCGGGCTGTGTGTTGCCTGCACCTTTGCCATGCCATGCCCACTGCCCATGTTCACCAGCCCCGTTCAATTTTTGCTTTGCCCCCCCCCCCTGTTCATTTCCATGTGCGCCAGGATCAAGGCAACAGTTTGCAAGCTGCGAGAACTGCCCTGTTGGCAGCTACAACACGGGCCTGCAGTGGCGGCCCGTGCACCGTGTTTGCGTCCATCCATTCATGCATCCATTCGTTGTGCTCATTGCGTGTGCCACTTGAGCTGGCACGGAGACTGCGTTTGTGCAGCCCATGCACCGTTGTGGTTCACTGCGTTCAGTTCGAAAGGGAAGGCCTTGGACTGCGTGTGAGCAGCCAGCCACGTTCCCTGTCACCTGCATTGTTTGAGCCAGAGACTGCATGCGGGCAGCCTGGCTCCCTGCTAACTGCTTTCTTTTTGCAGAGTTCATTGATCCTGGGCCATGGTTTAGTGTAAAATTTGTAAGTTAAGGTAAGATGTACTGTAAATATGAGTGCGCCCCCGGCATGTCTGTCTAGCGCCGGCAATTTTATTTAAGTCGTCCGTGTGAGTGAGTTTGTTTAGGTAGTTACGCAGCCCTCAGGTTATTTATTTTGGGGACACGAATACCATGAATGTCGCACTCAGGGATCCGTAGGTAAAATGTACTAGGGGAAAACTACACATGATGGCACACGAAAATTTGACGACTCGGGACGAGTCTGTAAAAAGGGAAGGGGGTAGTGTTGTGGTTACCAGATTCGCAAACCACCATTCAGGTCCCTTAGGTGAGGTATCTCGGTAAGTGCATGTGTAGTTAGGCCCAAACCCGTTGTCTAGTGGGAATACATGTCATTTATACGTGCTGCGACTCTTCAGGATAGCCGTTTTTCTTTTACTATCTTTATTTTGGACCAACCGCCATGATCACAACCACAACAACAACCACCAACCACAACGCCGCTTCACCACAACCGCCACGACCTTTACCGTCACAACTCGCCACCATCGCATCACCGTCATCTCGCGCCACTCATGGGCACCGATGCTGGACTCGTGTAGGGCGCACGTTGAACAGCGTGTACAAAATCACGGATTTTCTGCTTCAAAAACGGATCAAAAACGACACACGCCCACTTTTTGCCGTCCAATCGGTGAGCGAGGGGCGAATTGGCCCCGCCCCCAGGGCGATCGATATATGCAAATTTGTGGATCAAAAAGCCTTCACGCCCACTTTTTCTCGGGCCAATGGGGAGCGAGGTGAAAGGTCAAAGGGAGGGGGTCAAAGGCGAAGTTACGGGGGGGATAAAAGGACGGTGTTCGTCAGTCAGAGGAGAGTCAGCAGAACGAGAACGGAGAGTCGCAAAGGAGAGTCAGCAGAACGAGAACGGAGAGTCGCAAAGGAGAGTCAGCAGAACGGGAACGAGAGAGTCGCAAACAAGAACGGGTCGGAGAGTCAAGAAAAGCAGAGTCAGCAGAACGAGAACGAGGAGTCGGAAGGAGAGAGTCCAACGAAGAGTCAGGGTCGGTCGGAGAGTCAGCAGAACGAGAACGGAGAGTCACAAGAACGGGTCGGAGAGTCAAGAAGCAGGAGAGTCGGAAGCAGAGGGTCAAGACTTCGCGGGCGGTGGAGCTGCTCGTCGTGTGCGTTGGAGTCGGAACGGAGGGGACGAGCTGTGGAAAGGCGGCGACACCAGACGAGGGGGTGCTCGCGTCGTGCAGGAAGCTGCACCCGAGGGAGTCCGACAGCGCGACCTGGCCGAGGTGGAGACGCTCGTCGCATATAATAAAGATCCTCTATACCCCGAGCATCAGCAACCCCCTCCTGTTTCCCCCCGCGCTGAGATAGTGCGACCAAGGGGGCCCCGTTCCCACCCCCAGCCAGGCACTGTCCACGAGGCCCGCGGGTTGCGGGGCCATCGCCGCTCCGCGTCTCATCACCAGACGGGTAGGCCCGACCCGGTCTCGGCCTCAGGCCTACCTCATTCTTGGGGATTTCTTTTCCTTGGTTTTGGGTATGTGTTGTCGGCGCCGTCTGTGAAGTAGAATTGTATAAGTGTTGCCGTGTGCTCGGTAGTCGGTATTAGCTCTGCACTGTGTTTTCACTTTTATGTTTGCTTTTTGTGTAAATGGAATTGTGTTTTCTTTTTTTGTGTGCATTTGGTGGAATTGTATTTGTGTGCTTTCCGTTCGTCGCGAATAAATGTGCTTTATTGTTGAACTGTTCTCCCGCTTCGCTTCGTCTTTTCCCCCATTGAATCCCCATCTTGCTTCACGTAAAGGGTTGGTAGTGGGCTGAAAACGCCCGATAATTAATCGAACCGTCGAGGTCGACGATAACACCGCTCGGTTATTCTGATAGTACGGAACGGGTCGCTTAAGTGGCCCGTGTCCGAAGTCGACCTGCGGCGAGGTGCGATCGCCCGGTCTACCCTCCGCGTGGGTACTTAGGTAGTTCGAATTTGGCGAGCAACCCTATCCCACGCGGGGGCTGATTGGCTCGATCGCGGTGAGACCGCAAGGTCCACCCGTGACTGGTTCCCGGCGTTAGTCCGAGAGGGTCACGACTGGATTGTCCGTCCGGTGGGCGACGTGCCGCGATTCGAGTTACGTGGCCGTCGCACGCCGGCGGGCGCGAAGACCGCAACAATATATATATATAGTGTGTTTGTTCATAAAGCAAAACATATTCTCTCTGCTAACTCCCCTACGCCCACCCCTCTCTCCCTCTTTGTCCTATTCTCGCATCTCTCTCGCATATATATATATATATATATATATATATATATATATATATATATATATATATATATATATATATATATATATATATATATATATATATATATATATATCTCTCTCTCTCTCTGTCTCTGTCTCTGTCTCTGTCTCTGTCTCTGTCTCTGTCTCTCTCTCACCACCATATCCCACTCTGTCCCTATCTCCGGACAGTGGTTATGTCCGGGCGGTGTTTGTCTCTGGACGGGAGTTTCTCTCCAGGCGGTATTTATT
This sequence comes from Eptatretus burgeri, assembly GCF_056783735.1. Taxonomy (NCBI): domain Eukaryota; kingdom Metazoa; phylum Chordata; class Myxini; order Myxiniformes; family Myxinidae; genus Eptatretus; species Eptatretus burgeri. The sequence goes on from NC_140977.1 coordinate 54,277,846, forward strand.
GAATGACTGGTAGAACATGGATTTCAGACATTATTTTGTTTCCATCTTCACTGTCATTCTATGCAGAATCATTTTGATGAGACAGTATGAATCGTAATTAACGCTCCACCGCACGTCTGCCTTCCCTTCCCCCACCCATCCTCACTCTCCCTCCCTCCTTGCTCCCCCTCCCTCCTCTCCCCCCAAACCCCCTTCTTTCGCCCCCCCCTACGATTCCCATCAGAAAAGCGATGGGTGGTATTTTCTCGTTAAATAATAAGTCGTGGGTGGAATCTGGCGAACTGTCCAACCAATGTGTGGAACCGAATGTTGCCGACACACGTAAATGAATAAGCGTATTATTATCAAGATAAATTTAACGAAAACGACTGTTCTTGTTTAACTCTAGTTCCTGGGGCCAAGCACATGGCGAACCCAGACATTTTGGTTGCTCTTTTCATTAATTTGTTGAAGTGAAAGTTGGTGCATGATACTTTGTGAGTCGGGCGATTTGGGACACGATACTTTGCAAGACAGGTATGGTTCCATTTTCTTACGTTGATACTCCCCATGTACATATAGAATGCCCAAGAAAACCCTTGCCGTAACATTGTTTACCTTTCTCGTGTCACGTTTAACAGCCCTTGCCTCTCTGCTCGTCAGTTTTCAGAGCTTTGTGTTGTAAAACAATACGCATCTTCTATCAATGCTTTCATTTTCACGTTTTATCCCAACAGATCAGTCTGTCATTGTTGCTTTCTTTGAAAACACCAAGGCTCGAAGTGATCTTCACAAACTATTATGTGCCTTCCAAGAGAAAATTTGTCAACAGTATGGCCAGTTCCTGTATTGTGAAGCCACTTCTTTGCTAATTCTCTTGTCTGGATATTTATCCGTATTTGGGATCTGGAAAAGGCTTTTACTTCACTTTCCTCTCTTATCGACATGACCGTGCACCTGACACTACGGCGTCGTGCTTTCTGTACCAGCGATCACTCTTTCTCCTTCAAATTTTGTGTTTTGTGCATTCGTTCGGGAAAATGAATAGTCGTTATTTTTCTGTCGACGCGCACACACTCTCATCAGTGATGGTCCAACCACGGCCACATATTGCTGATGCAGTCTCAACAGGAATAAAATTTAAAATCGAGCATAAATTTGCACAGGTGAAACCATTCTCAATTGTTCTGTGTCCATATGTTACGGTGTGGCCCAACTGATGCAATGCGCAGATGACCGTAGTTTGGCCGACATGCCAAAGATCGAACTCTTTGCTATACTCGAGGGCTGCGATCTGAGATCGCTGATGGTTCCCAGTCCAGCCAACTCGTAATACAAGCCAATTGATCGCACTTTAAATTATGGTTCATCATGAAAGCAGAACACCGTGGACTTCAAGATTAAACACTTAATGCCCCCCTCCAGAAACCATAAAAATCCAAAGAAAGGCCAAGAATGCTCATCAAAGGGAAGAGAGAAAGAGAAAAAGAGAGAGACATACAGACAGGAAGGCCAAGACAGAGGGAGGTGGACAAACAATGGGTGTGGGGAGGAATGGGGGACAGGGGAGGATGCAATGGGGTGGACAAGATGGGTACAGACGGAAAAAACTGGAAAGTTGGAAGGAAGGAGGGATGGGGTGGGTGCGGGGCAGCGGGAGGAGTAGGGCGAACCCCGGTAGAAAAGATCGTGGTTTTAGATGGGGAATGATCTGAGATGGTGGTGAACAGTGGTCCTGAAGACCTGAAGGGAAGAATGAGATTAAAGGATGTGGAAGTTGGCTCCACAGGCATGAAAAAGAGGAACAAATGAGTGGAGGTGAGCAGTGATCCTGGATTTAGGGAGTTACACCAGAAGGGGGTAGATGGTGAACCGTGTGCGCCCTGCAGAAACCAGGGGGAAAGGGGGGGGGGCGGCAAGCAAAGCAATAAAAGGTTTGGCTGAAATGGTCATTAAAATAAAATTAAAATCTCTGGCTCCATGATTCATAGTTGTGTAGCTGATTTTGCATACCCCCTAATATCTCCTCCATTATGTGGAGAATGAACATAAAGTGATATTGCTATAAAACTCATAACATGATGGGATGTGCCAGCAACAGCCTTGGTGACAGAAGAAGCGACAGAGGCAACGGAGGGTGCAGACGGGGAACCAGAGGTTGCACCTGTGGCTGGAGGTCTGACCAGGACTGGACCGTGTACGGAACACGTCTTCACTGAACAGCAGGGGACGCCAGATGGCAGCACCGAGGGCTCTCCAGGGTACGAGATCTGAAGGTCACGCCAGTGCCTTGAGGTTCTGTTGATCTGTGAACGACATTGGAATACGAATGAATATTATTGATATATTTCTTTTATTTTACATACTGTACCACCAAGTAGTCTTGAATGCCATACTGAGGGAAACACAGGAGTATGGCTCATTGGAACCTTTTCATGGTTATTTTTCTTCTTCTTCTTCGTTCATATGTAGCACAAAGCTGTGGGGTCATGTCATTGGCTGAGGGTGAAGTTGTGCTCCTGTTGCAATGCCCTTTGCTGGAAAGAGCAGGGATTTGTAATTTGGCCATGGTTCGCCTACTCTTTAGTGAAGGACACCGTAGGATCTTTAACATCCACCAACAAATGCCAGCAGATGGGACACCCATTTATCATCCAACTGATGGATGCAACACACACACAATCACCCTTCCTGTGAAATACCAGGATGACAGTTTATAGATGGGTCGGGATTTGACCTCAGGCTCGACGCGTTAGAGATGGGGCAAGTGTGCGTACCTCTTAAGCCATCCTGTCAACCTGGTTGTTTTGCTGACTCGAGCCAGTCTCTTTCTGAGTGGCACGTGGCTCATTGGAGGGCACTTGTCACCAACAGCCTCGATGCTTCATTGTTGAGGTACGCATGAACCATGTGCCACACCCACTATTGTCTTGTGAATCCTGACCAAGAGTCTGTGGTCCATACAAGTGGACGTTGAGATGGCTGGGAAAATTACATTCAAAAGCATAACCTCCTGCTGCTCATGCGCATAGCTAGAGGAGTTTATTGTCCTATCTTGCTTCGTCAAAATCTCTAATTTAGTCATTAGGTCATCTGGCTGGCAGTGCTGCAGCTCCGTATCCTCAGCGAACACCCGTGGGTGAAACATTCGTTAATTCATCTTCTCGGGCTCCCCTGCACCATCATCTTAGTTGAGCACATGAGTAAACCATACAACGTCCATAAGTGTTGGCAGCTTCAGTTGAATATTCTCGCTTCAAACAAATCTTTTGTGTTTGTTGTTTTTGACCTGGAAGGGAGCCAAAACATCCAGGTACTTCTCCAGGTGGCTCATTGGGACATAGTGCTTCTGAACTGGAGGTCAGCAGTGCAGAGCCAACAATGTGGCTGGGAGCTCAGAACGGCTGGTAAGGCATCGGAGAATCCCACGCTCCATAAATGCACCTCTTCACATCAAGTCTCCTTTTGAATTTGCTTTTTAAAATCCACCACCTCTTTTTGTACAAAACATGAAATGATGGAGTCGTAGTACTGAAGTTTGTTGACAAAAAACAAAAGTTTGCCGCTGTTTCTTGTACGTGCCCTGCAGTCTGTACGTACACTTGGCCGCTTCTGGCTGGAAACACTGTCTGCACTCGATCAAGCTCAAAGATGCCGTCCTGAGCATCGTGTAAGGGGTGTTTGATTAGCTCTTTCTCGTTTTGCATTTTGATTTTCTCAATGATTTTGGATGCTTTTCCGTTTCCCTGTCCATTATTGTAAACTCCAACCTCGACCTCTCTGTCTCTATCTGTCTCTGTCTGTCTGTCTGTCTGTCTGTCTGTCTCTCTCTCTCTCTCTCTCTCGTTTCCATGAATGGGATGTCGTAGACACGTCCGTGGCCGGGTGTTGGTAGCTCTTGCCGACGGGACGTTGGCGATTTTCCACCGAGCCACAGGTAAGGTAAAGGATGTAAATTGAAAACCTTTGATGAGCAGTCTTGTAATTCCAATTTATTCTTTCGTTTTACCTTTATCGACACAGTGATAAATTATTGTTTTATTTCCTCACCCATCCGCAGATGGACCATGGGACCTAAGCAATTATCACCTGCTGGACCTGGGCCGCCCACACCACTCCATCCGCTGCATGGCCGTGGTGCGGGACCGCGTATGGTGCGGCTATCGCAACAAGATCCACGTGGTGCAGCCTGAGACAATGCGCGTTGAGGTGACTATCACGATGACAAAAGTTTTAACGGTTAATCTTCGTGTGAAACAAGTATTTGTACAAATGTTGTGATGTTTGTACTCTTTGAGAACGATCGTAGTTGGGGAGGGTGGGGGGGTTGGTTTTGGCTGGAAAGGGGGATGAACACAATTCAACACTTTCAATCCTGCAGCTTAATTTACATAAAGGGTGTTCACAGCATCTGAGAGCACCTAATTGTTCAAGGAAGACATAAAGCCAGATATTCTGGAAGTGAAAGATAAAAATGAAAAGTATTCCAACTTGAAAGGAACCGTTTTTATATCAATCACCCAGATTTTAATAATGCAAGTGCTTCAATAATTCCAATGTCCCGTACTCCGTTACAAAGTTCTCGTGCTGCCGAAGCAGTTTCTTGGGAAGGGTTTTACTGGGTGGTTTGCCATTGCCTTCCAAGCAGTAGTTCGGGCAGGAATGTGGAATTTGTTCATGGTGCTAGCAATAGCTCGTCTACGCTTTGCGAAGGACAGTGGGGTCTTTAACATCCACCAACTAATGTCATGCCTGGTGTTGGCTTCATGGTTAGGGTGGTGGGCTTGGGATCATAGGATCCTGAGTTCAAATCTCATTCGGCTGTTGAATTAATACCAGGTGGGGTTGATTCTGCTTGTCATTCTTCTGAGGTTGGCAAAATGAGTGCCAGCTTGCTGGTATCCTGTGTCGGAGTGGCGACCCATCCAGGATTGTGCCCAATAGCCAAGGAGACTGCTGAGGCAGCACCAACGCTCTGTACAGAGTATGGTCCCAATGGATGGAACTTATGCTGGCAGATGGGACACCCAGTTTAATGTCCATCTGAGGAACGGCACACACATTGATGAATCATCGGGCCTGCTAAACCGCGGGATGACAGTTTATAGCTGGGTCGGGATTCAAACCCAGGCTAGACCTCTAAGCCATCCTGCCAACCCAAGGGCTTCACCAAAGCTGTCGAATTAAGGAAATCTGAGAACTGTTTAAGACATCCTCTTCTACCATGGTCTCATCTCTCCATCCATCCACACAGAAGTCTTTTGATGCCCACCCTCGCAAGGAGAGTCAAGTGCGGCAGCTAGCCTGGCTGGGCGACGGCGTTTGGGTGTCCATTCGACTGGATTCTACTCTGCGACTCTACCATGCTCGTACCTTCCAGCATCTGCAGGACATCGACATTGAGCCGTACGTCAGCAAGATGCTCGGTGAGGCGCTTCCTGTCATTTATTGCTTTAGCTAAGCTGTCTATTGTCCCAGTAAAGATCCTTCCGTGAAGGGTTCAGAGGTTGATTATCCAATTAAAATGCTTAATTTGTTTTTGTCTCATTACATCATTGGAGAACCAGACAAAGTGATATGTAAAGACCATCTGGTAGTATCCTGATAACAGCAGCTACGTAGTTGCGATTTAAAATTGTCCTCATTTGAGGAACATCAGTCCATGTACAGGATAAGGGCTCCTGAAAGCAAGATGGGTTCTGCGCAGCAAGTCCTCCAATGGAATATATCAGTGTTCTATTTTACTTGGTTGGCGGGCTGGGTCTATCTCCCGGCTCGGTCACGTCGACCACCCTTCACAACACCATCCACAAGGATTACGTTTGTCAGTCTCACCCCGAAGGGGTTGCGAGACCATTGTCGAGCAACGCCTCTCTCCGTGTCCACGTCTATGTTGTATTTCTTTGCAAACGCTTGTCCAATCAATGCAAAACGTTAAGCAAAGGAGGGACTCCTCATGGAGGACATTTTAATTATTACTCTGACGTCATAGTTCACAAGGTATGGCAGCCATTTGGGATTAAAGGGAAAAAATTGGATATCTTCTTCTCCAAAAACACTCAATGAAAATAATTTAAACTTGGCACGTCATCAACTCCCCATGGGGTATATAGGGTGTTAACAATGTTGTCATCAGTGAAGTGGTGTTCCAGCCCTATTTGGTTGAATCAAAATCCTGATGTGAAAGTTCATATAGCTGATGTACGACCCGACGTAAGTGAAGAATTAAATGTATGATGTCATCGGTCACGTGGTCTGGCAGTCGTATTGGTTTGAAAAAAAAATCTTCTTCAGAACTACTTAACAGATTGATACAAAACTTCTGACACATTGTCGACTAGCCATGGGAATATAGTTTGAATTTTTTTTTCATACTCACCTTGACGCAATTTAGCCTTGATGTGCACAAAAGTGGTCGTTAACTATCATCGTAATCAAAAAAGCTACAGATAATGTCAATGGATGTGACCAAATCGGGTGCATGGATGATACAGATATACGTGACATAAGAGCAGTGTTTAAAGATGGTCTTTTTGTTCAGAATGAGCATACAAGGCAAGACCATGCAGTATACCGAGTGCCAATGTAGTTTTTTTTTTCCCGATGTCATAATCACCAGATGCTCAAGGCACTGCACTGTCACTTTCAGGTGCTGGGAAACTGGGGTTTTCCTTTGTGCGAATCACATCCCTGCTCATAGCGAGCAGCCGGTTGTGGGTCGGAACTGGAAACGGCGTTGTCATCTCCATCCCACTGTCTGAGAGTATGTTCCCAGCATCTACTTTGACTCGTTTGATTTTTGCAAATTAGATACTCCCCCTGACCCAAATCACACCTCACATATGTGCATCAAACTGTGCCTGTGCCCCCTTCCCTCTGATCAACACATGCAAGGAACTTTTGGTCCATCATGCTTGTTCTCAAGCAACACCACATGTCAATATATTTGTCCACCTAACAAACACGTACCTTTCCCTCCTCTTTATACACCGTTCTGCTGATTGAAAATGACTTTCGTCCTCAAATGCTACATCCTTTACTCTCCCATTACATTTTTGAGTTTGGCCTGGGAAGATTTTACAGCCCGAGCTTCCCAAAATGGAGGGTGTTTGGTTTTTAAACCTTTGCAGCCTGAATTTTTCCCGTCATCTCTCTCTCTCCTAGTAATAAAATGCATCAAAATCTAACTTTCCCCCATCAAAAATCCTCCCTCCCTTCCTCTCCTTCCCGCTAGCCGTAGTTCTGCACGGAGGTCGGGTGCTGGGTGTTCAGGGTAAGTTAAGATCCAATTGTATTGATGACATCATCTTGTACGTTGTCATCCCACGTGCTGCTCGAGCTCCATTCACGCTTTGTTCGTAGTATAGTTTGCTTCAATCATGTGTTTGTGTGGTACACCTGCTTCCATCATTACTTTGCTGGCTCTCTTCTGTGGGAACACCATCGTGGACATACACCAATTTCGCACAAACTATGGTGTGAAAGATCAAACTTCTCCCAGCTTTGCTTGAAAATGAACATTGATAATTAAGCAAAACTCTGCAAAGCAGTTTCATGGCATGCACATAAACAGATGTGATAATGTCTGAGCAACACAATCCACAGTGGAATTGCTTTCTGAAACTATATTTCAGAAACTGCATGTCATTTAACAACAAAGATAGTTTTCAGATGATAGGTCACCTGATTTTATATATAAAATCTTCACAGGTGATTCATCAATGTGTGTGCCGTCCCTCGGATGGATGTTAAACTGAGTGTCTTGTCTGCCAGTATTCGTTGGTGGACGTAAGATCCCACAGCGTCCTTTGCAAAGAGTAGTATAGGCACGGCAGCGCTGGCACACTGAACAAATTCCGACCTGAACTACTGCTGAAAAGGCAATGACAAACCCCTCCAGTATAACCCTTGCCACGACTGCTTCAGCCATACCAACACTGCAACAGAATACAGCACATCAGAATCAGAAGAGCTTTCAGATTCGAAAGATCACCCCAAAAAATAACTGGTTTTTGTTCGGTTGTGGCTGTCCACTGATCTGGCTCCCCCTACTTGGTGGATACCTCAGGGAATCCTGTTTGCCATAGTATTTCAAGCAGGAGATAGACCAGAACCAAACAAATATCAACATCCAAACCACCAACACGGTTCAGCTCAATGATGCATCTTCATAATCCCTTCTGGTCCACCTTTTATCATTTCACTCCAATGCACATGCTTCTCTACCGCCAGCACGTAACAAGTTGTCATCTCAAGGTCCGGCCACTGAGGACGCTCCGGGAGCACCGGCTGCCCCCGAGTTTGTACCCTACTGCTCCATGCTGCAAGCGCAGATCTGCTTCCACGGACACCGTGATGCCGTCAAGTTCTTTGTTGCTGTGCCAGGTATCTCGCTCAAGCCAAAGTGCATCGATCTCTTTGTATTGCATGTAGTTTGATTGTGATGCTGACAGTGGATTTACCCATCTCTTTGCCTCTCAGGCTCAGCCCATGCTTGTCTCATGGCTCGTAGTGCTTCACAGCCATTCAGCAATAACTCTTCCAAGAGTCCTTCCAAGGAAGTTCTTCCTTTGCCTCCACCCAACCTCAAATCCATGCTGATTATGAGTGGTGGTGAAGGCTACATTGACTTTCGCATTGGTAAAGAACCATCCCTTTATGAACTTCCACCTTCACCTGTGTACTTCTTCACTTCCCCTCTTTACACCTTTCAACCCTTTTCCCATTCCTCTTACAAAACCACAAATCAGCCAAGCTTTGAGATGATTGTGCTCTAATTCCAAGGCCATCAATTCATTGTGGATGTGTGAGGTCGTGGGAACTTGAGAAAATGCAGATTGGAGAAAGATATGGTATTTAATAGCTACACTGTGGTGATCCCTGCATTTGCAACATATTGTTAAATAACAATGTGCAAGGATGAATGTACACTAAACATTCTATCATTTATGCAAGGTTGTATATATATATATATATATATATATATATATATATATATATATATATATATATATATATATATATATATATATATATATATATATATATATATATATATATATATATATATATATATATATATATATATATTTATTTAAATTTAATACCCACCAAGATTGTTAGTACCATAATGAAACTATTACATGTGTTTTTGTTCTATCCACATGTTTGTGTGAAGGTGATGGTGAAGATGATGAGACGGACGATAGTTTTGGAACTGGTCGTGGACGAAAGGCATCGACTGGCAAAACTGAGAGGAGTCACCTAATCGTGTGGCAGGTCGTATGTTCAGACGACTGATGCTGCCCATTGAAGGAGTTTGTTCTCGTCAACCCCAGCACATCTTTTACCTGTCTTGTACTTTAACCAGAAAACACCACTGCACAGATTCATCCACAATTGAACCTCGTCACCTTTTCCGATGACCCTATAAAGGCTGAACTCGCCATGTTGGTGTGGCAAAGCTGACCCTGGCAGTTGTTATTTTGCACGAGATTGGGATGGGTTGAATATCAAAACGATCATGGGTCAGCGTCCTGTCCCCTGGCCTTAACGTACAACCACAAACTATTTTCACATGGTGACCTGGGGCTTGTAAGTAAGTGCATGCTATTACACAAAGCTTTCCAAACTGAGAACATTGGCATATCTTACTGATGCTGTATACCTTTTAGATGTAAAAGAATCCTTGGTACTTCACTGTTGTGACATTACATGTTCGTGCGAATACGATGACCGTTTCGTTCAGTGCAATCTCTGTACAGCCCCCCTCACGTTAAACCAGTATTCTTCCCTGGCACTAGTTAAGGGTATCAAATTATATACATTTTCCCTTGAAAATGCTAACATGTAAGGCATGCTGTTTACCTTTGTTTGAGCTCAGCTCAACGGTAGTTAATCTGACGATGCAAACAGAAGATTGGTGGGTTGCATCACTTCAAACGACTGTATTATTTGTAAAAATATTCTGTTTTTGTGAGTTTTGTTTCCTGAAACTTTTAAAATGTGAAGGATGTCAACTGTGTTTACTCCACCTTCAGCCTAATTTATTCCCTTTCCTTGGAAAATCATCTTTGCCTTTACTCTTCAATGAACTAACACCCAAGGCTTTCCTGAAGTTCAGGTAACATGACTGACTTTGTGAATATCAAAGGTGGTAAAGGTCAACATCAAACTTATCGTGCATCACACTGTATTGCAGGATTAAAAAGGAAATAGATAATCTGATTAAAACCATATAAAAATCAAAAAAAATAATCTAACGCTTTGAACTGTACAAATGCAAACTTTTCAAATCAGTTCAGGTTATATTGATGTAATTACCTATCAAAGCATGACCATGTTGGGCCTTCATTTTGAGCTATATTTCCAATTCAACTTGTACCATATCCTGCATGGTTGATAAAAATTTCATTTCAATGCCTTTAAAATGGCTTCAGTGTATACGTCTACCTATGATCAATACAGGACTTTCGAGATGCCATATCAATGCGAACGCAGCCATTTGCACATGCCCCGTTTAATGACTTGGTTCTGCTCACAGGGCACTGAACATTCCTGTGCCGTCACAAAATCTAACAAGGAAAAGAACAGATTGCAGACCCTCACCAGGACTTTTGTGGGTTTTTTTTTAATGGATTTTAGGGTAAATCCAATATGGTTGCCAAAACAAGTGATGAATTACATGTGAATCTTTTGTTTCTCATGGACAAACAGTCATACATGTAAAGTTTCACCGTGATCTGTTCAGCCACTTCAAAGATTTTTGTTATTTATTATTTTTTAACAATATGGCTGCCAAATCACATGACCGATGACATAAATTTTTTTTCTGTGGACCCTCAGTTGTCAGACTGATCAGATGTGGCATTCTTCACATGCAATTATGACTTTTTTTTTTAAAACTCCCCCTGAGGAGTACTTGCTTCATGCCAAGTTTCAATTTTTTCCTTGATGCAGTTTGAGATAGCCATTTTGGAAAAACGTTGGACCTATCACACCACGTTTCCGATGACAATTATTCAAACATTGTACACGAGTCATCGCACCAATGGTGAAAATTGTCTCAATCCGACAAGCAGTTGCAGAGAAAACCACGAAAGTTCTGTGCGGACAAGCAGACAAATAAACAGACCCAAATTCAATACCCTCCTTCGGCAAGAGCAATTCACTGGTCTGCGTCATTTCAGTGGTCAAGGTTTTCTCAATGGTTCTTGTATGTTTTTTTGCATGCTGAATTTATAAATGCATCATTTCGCTCAATCAGGTGAATTTTTTTTAAATTAATTTTACTGTTAATGTGAAATTCAACATTAAAAAGACGAAGGAAAACAGCAACTGCTGGAGCGACTGAAGTTGGGTATTGCCAGAAACAACGATTTATCTATATTTTTTCTGAAATTGAAATGAAAGTAATTGAGAAGGCACTTTCTTCCACATTAAGTGTATTTGTGTGTCATTATATGTAGTTTGTACATTTTCTGTCAATGCAAGTCCGATTTTGAATTTTTAAAATGCTAATTAAAAAACAAAAATTTTGATTTTTTTTTTTTCCTTAAAATTGAGATAGCGTAAAAACTTGACCTGATTGAGCGAAATGATACATTTCTGAATTAAGCATGCAAAAAAACATAAGAGCCGTTGAGAAAACCGAGACCTCTGAAGAAAATATTTCAAATGCAGCCCAGTGTTAGTCTTGTACATGGGGTGGGGGAGGGGGGGTAGATGAGGGAAGAAAGGATCATATTTTTGAATTGGGGATGCTCTGAGATTGTGGTAAACAGCCATCTTGAAGACCTGAAGGAAAGAATTAAATTGAAGATAAAATGTGGAAGTTGGTTCCACAGGTGGTGGGGGGGGGGGGGACAAACAAATAAAAAATAAAAGGGAGGAACGAATGAGTGGCAATTCCAGATTTAGGTCGTTTCACCAGAAGGGGGTTGATTGTGGACCGTGTGCACCCTGCAGAAACATATGGGGGACAAAGCATGAAAAGAGCAGAGGGTGCAAGACCAGAAAGGAGATAAAAGGCACAGACCGCTGACCTGTCTGCAATGGCAAAGTGATAGGCCCATCGACAGGTTAAAACGCTGGAGATACCAGTGATCTTGGAGGCCTTGGTTTCCACAGCATCAAGCCGAGCAAGACGAGGCAGGGAATCCATCCCAAAAGGAAAATAGAAGTCCATTCAGCCGCGGATGAAGGCCTTGCAGGTCGATAAGAATTTAGCTGTGCCAATGAATGACTTTGTATGACGACGATGCCCAATCTTGAAATGTGCTTTGCCCAAGAAAGATCATGGCTGATCGTGAGACCCAAGAGTTTGAATAACAACTTTCTCATGTGGATGCGAAAGAATGTCGAAGAAGGTTTGTCAGACAGACAGTCTTCGCAGAGGGATTGTGGGATTTGTCAGGATTGAAAGACATGTTTCAAGTGTGCAGGCTCTTAGTGACCTGAACTACGCCGATGGATGTCGTAACATGAACATGACACCTCTCCCGAAGAATGCCGTTTTATTCTAGAATGAGCAAAATCATACATAAAGGATCGTCGTTCATACAAACAGTGTGGAAATACAGCAATAAAGCATACATAAACAACCACAAAATGCCAAACTACTAAAGTGTTAGAGGTATTTTCACAGAATCAACCTATCAAGTGCTTTTCCCTGTCGAATGAGAATGCTCAAGGGAAAGCTTAAAAGAGAGAAAATTGAACTTTGCAATGCTCCGAGGCAAAATGCTGCATTACATGGCAGACAAAAAAAATGCCACCAAAGGCAAGAGATGTTGTTGTTTATGTTGCCCATCCTCAACATGCTCTCCCATTTGAACAAACGAAGGGGTCGTTCAACATCTTAAGTGAAACAACAGAGGCGTTCATGACACGCGCACATGCATACCTATTCCTTGAAGTTCATAATGTCCATCTGAGGGTCTTCTCCCATCATCTTAAGTTGCTTCTTCCAGCAGACATAACTTCTTGATGGAATGCATCAACACTGAGCTCTTGGTCTTGACCTCAGCTGTTCGTACAAACCCATCAAGTGCCAGGGAACACCCTCGTTAATCAGCGTAGATTTTCACACAAGGACAATAAGTGACTGCAAAGTTGTGTCTCTCCAGGATCCATTTGTTTCCTGTAACAGAGGCAGGTATTCACATACCCATCTGGTCCAGAAGTGGTTTGAAAGGACCTGTCCCCAACACCACTGCTTGCATGAATGTTCCTCCAGTCAGAGGTTCCCGGCAGAATGGCTAGACCTTGGCATTGCTGGAGAAGTTGACTTGGTGTTATTGGCTCCGTCATTTGAGTCGTCGCTGCTTAGACACAGGGAACGAGTATTTAATAGCCCTTCGACCTCAGCAAAGACAGTGCCAAGAGTTTGACTGACACAGGAATCAGGGTGGCCCAGGATAACAATCATTGTCCTTCAAACACTCCTGATGTGTCTCTCCCAGGCTCCTAACATGTGGCTCGCCATGGTGGGGGTTAAAAGTGACACCTCAAATGGCTGACAATGCCACTCGACCTCATTGTGCAAAGTTTGCTTAATTGTCATCTGGTCCCACTTTTGAAGGGCCATCCTTAATTCCTTCTCCTCCAGTGAAGTTCATACCATTGCCCCTCAATCTCCTTGGCAGCACCTCCAATGCAGATAATGTGATGCAGACCTTGGATGAAAGTCTGATTTGAGGGAGCAAACATCATTGATGTAAATGGCCATTGTAGAGAAAAACCATAGATCCTAAACACTTTGAGCGCTTCATCTTTGCTTGATGTAAAAAGGTCCAAAGAAGTCTAAACCAGTACAAGTGAACGGAGGTTCCCAGGGAGTCGGTCTCGCCGTCAGGAAATCCCCCATAATCTGCTTCATGGTGGCCTCATCTCTTGCAGCAGTCAATACAGCGTTGTAGAACTTGAGTTTAAGCACAAGCATCAAGAATCCAGTCATGCCAACAAAGTGCTGCCAAAACACGTTCACAGTTGGCATGTCTGGGAGCTTGGTGACTGTCTGAAAATCAACTTGGCAATGGGATGTTCATTGGGAACAACCATGGGATGGGTAGCATTTGAAAAGATTGGTGCACATTGTAAGCGACCTCCAATGCAAATTACACCATTCAGTGGAATTGGGCAGAGTGCTGCAAGCCTAATGTTAGCCTTCATTTGTTTACCAGATGCAAAAGCCTTGAACTCATCTTGAAGCTACTGTCCCCAATAACAGAACTGTACTGATGGTTTAGCTCTGGTTCTTCTCCAATGTGTGCTTGAGGTGACGAAGCTGGATTTTAGCAATCAGGTGGTTAAAGGTGAGCGTTACTTTCTTTCCACAGCAGTCCAAATTTGGGAGTGCACATCAACCATTGCAATCGTGTCTTCGATCATCTTTGTAGCACGCTCGTCCTCAACCGACATCAGGCCATGACAGGGATCCCAAATGACAAAAGATTTGACCTTCCAGAATTCCTCCAACTAGTCAAGGGTGATGTCATCCATCATTGTGTGAATGAGATGAATGTTGTAGCTTTGGTTCACCTTCCACACAGCCAAGAGGAGAAAATCCAAAGCAGGACCAGATGGCCATTGGATCATGTGGCCCAACAGCAAATCTCCAGCAGTATTAATGCCTCACAAACATTGGTGTCAATCATGTACATCTTCTTTCGGTCAACCTCAAGCAGTGGAACGCCTTCGCCTTGCAGGGCGTTCACAAATTATTTTCTCACCATACATGGGACAACTCCAAACGATTCGGTAAATCATCGATAAGCAACCACAGTGATACTGATCCTTTCTCCTTGATGTTAGTCATCAGATTTACTCAATGTGGAAAGAACCAGGCGATTTCATTTTCCTCTCAAGTCTAACTGCGATAACGGTAATCTCAGAAACTGAGTCGAGCATTGTGCACATGGTGGTGGTGGTATTCCCATTTTGGGAACCACTCGTGGTACAACATGAAGTAGTACTGTTCCTGAACCTTCAACGGCAGCAGGACCACAAGTCGCAAGGCCATTTGCTTTGGACTTGGGGATAAGGCCTTCTGTGGTCCTGTTGGTTCTGGGTTGGAATTTATGGATGTGTAAGAGTGTGGTGAAGAGCACCACATCCAGGTATCTTGCGTCTGAAAACTGGGACATACTCCAGCAACATGCTTCACGGCAACACCAAAATAAATGACAGGTGCGTTCTTCAAACAATTCTGGCACAGGGGTTTTTATTGCATACAATTTTATTTCTCTCAAAAGATTTTGGCCTTTAATAAATCGCATGCGCAGAAGACGATTCGAGGAACACAGGGTCAAGGCTTCCCCCTCTTTTCGAGGTAAGGCTGTCTACGGCATTCTGCAAATATGGCTTGATTACCTATAGCCATCGTTGTCAGGCCTTGTTGGATCGGTCTTAAATTCCAGCTTTCTTGACTGAACAAGAGGAGCTTGACTCCTTGAATTCACTGTCAACAGGGTGATGTGCTATGGCTGCCCATTTGTCCACAAACTTGAGTCAGCAAAGGCAGGGAATTGTTGGCCCCTTCCCTCAATCACGAGAGAGATGGGTGAAATTATCCCAAAGGTGTCTTGGCAGTCGTTCCTCCATGTCCACCACATTTCCTTGATTGATCTCGCTCAAGCAATCCATAGCTCTTAACGTTGCCAGTGCCGGAGTAGTTTGATCAATGAACTTTCCGAGGGAGACTGTCACCATTAAGTATCGGCGAAGCCTGCTATTGAGAGCTGGCTCAAGATCTTAGGGTCTTGAATTAACACCAGGTTGGTTGACTCAGCATGCCATCCGTCAAAGGTCGGCGAAATGAGTACCAGCGTGCTGGTAACAGGGGGCACTGCATCAGCGGCACAGCCACACCCCCAGAAAATGATGCAGCCAAACAGTCACAGGATGCATACAAATAAATAAAAATGTATAGCCGATCCCTTGATTAAGTTGCTGATAAAGGAGTTCAATGGTTGACTATCGCTCCTCTAGAATCTGAAAGGCTTGCTTTACTCCATCTCCAGCATCAGGGCCAGCAATCACCTTCTTCGACTCAACACCAATGAATTGTAGTCTGCGTGTCATCTTTTATTCATCATTTCGATCCTTCATTGAAATTATGAACAAAAGAGAAACAGGTCTGGTGCTCCAAAAAACTTCCAAAGTTGCACTGGGGGTAAATCTTGGCTGAAAGCCAATTTTTGTCAGCGAAATGTCTCATTGCTTTTCTAACTATGGCCAGCCAGTACTTCATGTGCAGATGGAGCAGACTGTCAGTGTAAAGGGCACCAGAGTAGTTGCTACAGGTGGGGCCCTCAGCCCAATTCCTACAGTTGGGATGGCACAGATCATTGCATCAGTGGGAAGTGGTATAGCAGACTGTTGTTCCTGTTGGCTCTGGTGCAAAGGAAGAAGGGCCCAGTGGAAGAACATCTGGTGGGTAGAACCTGAGGCTATAAGATTCTGTTTTTGGAGCTACATCATATGGCAGAGGGGAGGACAAGTGGGTCTCTGAGAACATAATTTTTTGTTATTGGAGGCATAAAGTGTAATGTTTATGCTACTCTTTTCAGGTCTGAATCAGGCACAGGTGAATGTATGTTGGTGTGGGTATCCAAGGTCTGGTTCATGAGCTGCCATGACTCAATTGTGGGTTGCAGCATCAGTGTCTTGGAAAGTGAGGCCATGTCTGCTTTCCACCTCTTCAATTTGTTGAGCGAGTTGGGCCTCAGATTCATGAGCGGCCATGCCTCTCTATTTCGGCTTGCATTTTGAGAGACGAGCTTCTTGATTCCCTCAAACGCTTCTCTTCTCTTTCCATTTCTTGCTGCCTTGCAATTTCCTCTTGCAACTTTTCAAGTGCAAAGATTTTCAATTCTGCCTCTACTCTTTGTTCAGCCAGTTGAAGTGTTTGTCAAGCTTTCATGGCTTTGGTCTGTCGAAACCAGACTGTTGAGTTGGATGAGCTGTTTTTGGTGGTAGCTCCAACCGATATCCTGCTTATGGTGTGGCAGCCTTGCTGGACTATCCTGTGACACCAAGTCCATCATCACCTGCTGGTTAAAAAAGGTGGCTGCATTTTTCAAATAGTCAACACTTCTGTTGAAAACTGTCCTTTCCTGGGTCAGCTGATTGTAATGATGAAAAGCATTCACCTGCTCTTCACATTCATCCTTCACTAATGTTTTGAAATTGAGAGAGTCTACATATTGGTTCCATGACTTATCATAGGCCAACTGAAAGAAGTGTTCTCTCATGTTACAATGTTCTCTGCATCAACCTGAAGAGCTATGATTGACCCACAGACATGGGTAACGACACTCAGTTGTCCCACACATGCCATCTTCGCAGCATGTAATTTCTGTGTGCACTTCTCCGGTTTTCAACATGGACCCTCGTCTGTCTTGTACGAATTGCCAAGTCCAAGTGCTTCACCCATTGTCAGCTGCCAGGGGGTCGAGGAAGTGAACAGTTCGGCAAAGTGAAAGAATCACTTGCATAAAACAATGTACAGGCACTTGGTGACGTATACCACGCCAACGGGTGTGTGTGAACATGAACATGACAACTTTCCCAAGAAATAACAGTAATACATAAAGGACATTAGTTAATGCAAGCAGTGTGGAAATATTGAGCAATAAAGCATACAGAAACGACCACAAAATGCCAGACGATTAGAGCGTTACACAGAGGTATTTTCATCACAGGATAACCGACCAAGTGTTCATACCCAGAGAATGAGCGAATGCTGAAGTGAAAGCATAAAACAAAAGATGGGTTTGCAACGCTTCGAAGCAAAACGCCGCATTATATGGAAAAAATAATAATAATAATAAAAAGAGAATGCCGCCAAAGGGGGGGGGGGAGATGTTGATCATGTCTGTTGACATTGTTGTTGTCTCGCCTCAACACCAAAGTATTTGACGAGCTTGTCATTATTTTTTCCAGGGTATGAAGAGGGAAGAGGCTGCAGCCGACCTGTTTGAAGGACGAGGGATATCACAGCAGAGGGTGGTGTCATCAGCAAATAGATGGAGGATTTTCCAGTGTTGGAGAGATCATTGAGATCAGGAATAAGACTGGGTCCAGAACACTGCCTTGGGGCACTCCAGCCTTGACAAGGAGAGATGAAAGGATTTTGTTGTGCAGCACTCATCCCCCCAAAATTCTGTTCCTGAATGAAAATCAGACTCAGAAATTGAGGAAATATGAGAAATATTCATGGATCAGACAAAGGTGATGTTGCCGTCTTTGTACACAAAAAAAACACCCTGTACATTCACAAGCCCTAGTTGTCTTTCCCATCAATGTTCAGAAGCACCAAAACCAGATACACAGTCCATTCATGGAAGTGATCCATTGGGGGATTGTTTAGCACACGCCCAACCACTCAGGCCTTCTAACGACCCACCTGGAAAAGAGTTTGCAGTACGACTGGGTGCTCGTTTGACCAGCACCTGGTCGTATCTCTCCAAGTAATTCATTGTGCAGAGGCACAGACCTTTTCCAAGTATTTTCAGCTTTTCTCAGAAGCTTTGTGAGCCATATTAAGAAACAATAGTCAACTCCAACACAATATACTTGATGCCCTGAACACCCACATTTCCTGGGGGGGTCTGCACATGCGTGCTGAGCATTTTGGGGCAGAAGACCTCAACACCCAAATCATTTGAAGCAAGATGAGCATTGTACAAGCAAGCGAGGTCATAATTAAGAAGCTGGAATTGGCAAAAACAGTGTTCATAACGTTAAAACAAGGGCATAATCTTCCTGGATGGATACTTGGAAGCAAAGTCAAAAAACATCAAAATGATGGAAGAATTGGCCGTGTGAAGAGATCAGAGTCTCACATCGCAAGGGGATGGCCAAATCGAAACCAAGTACCGTTTTACAAAAGCTTCAAAACGAAAACCTCACCTGTAATGAAGAAGCTGCTGCTGAAACCAAGGCCTCACAAAGACTGCCTTAAGTGGGTTGGGGCTGGCCTTTCTCACTAATCTAAAGGCAGGTTAGCTTTGTTGGTGGATGAGCAATCCATTTGGTATATTCTGCGAAACGACAGACAAAGCCACGATTGGTCAAAAACAATGGCCTAACTTGTGACTTGTAGAACCAAATATTCAGTCCCAAGCACGTGACATACCAAAATGAGTGATTTTTTTTTAATGAGGTAGAGAGGAAATGTGGAAAATAAAAATAAAAAAACAGCATTTTGAGAGTTTCTAATCACCACTACTTCAACTGCCACAATTATTCCCATGCACTTGTGGGGTTGGCCAGGGAAAGCTTGGCCCAAATCTTTCATGACCAAGCTGGGTCATGAAAGATTTCGGCCTGGTGTTCGACAGGACACATTTGTAATTTGTAACCAAATTACAAAATTAGTAATTTGGCCATGATGCCGGTGAGTGCGAGACGTTGCGAAGCACACCGTAGGATCTTTAACATCCACCAACTAAAGCCGGCAGATGGGACAACCAATTTAACGTTCAACTGAGGGATAGCATCATAGATTGAAGAAACACCCTGCCTGTGAAACACAGTGATGACAGTTGATATCTGGGTCGAGATTCGGACCCAGGCCAGACAGTTTAGAAGCGAGTGTGACGTACCTCAAAAGTAAAGGCCACCCTGCCAGCACAGGGTCACTAATCACCGATTTTACCAAAGGATAAAACACTACCACCATGTCAAGTAATGAAGCATGAAAACACCACAGCACAGGTTGCCTGAAAACAGCTGAAAGTTAGCAATTCAAAAACAAACAAAAAGTTGAGACACTTAAATGCTGACATTTTCAAAGATATTTGGACAGTATAACCGACACGGTATTGAAGCAACATGTCCGATTAATCAGGCATATGCCACGATTAAACCAAAACCACACAAAATAATCACCGTGCGAGCACAAGCAGCTGATAACGATGGGTTTTCAATGGTTTTATTTAACAACAAAGTAAACAACAAAAGCTAATAATGGACAGAACCACAGGAAAGTCTGCACATCAGTTACAGCACACATAGGTAGGAAAAAGAGCTGCGCCTCCCACACTGCTTACATTTTACATTTACAGACGTGAGGCTTGAGGACAAGTTAGGGAAGAGCTGGCAATGCAAAATAATAATAATAATAATAATAATAATAAAGGAACATGAAGAACCGAATTAAAGCGAGTCATTCAATTTGTAACCGGAGATTGAATGCTACCTTTTCGATACAAGGTTAGTCAAACGTGGCGAAAAATTTAGCAGCCAGCTGTCCCGGCCACAACTTGAACTCAAGTTGGACGAACAACAAAAATAGGTGTATTCCGTTCGGGGAGACAGACCGGGGCGGTGCGCAGCAGTAAGTATTTGTACAAGCAAAGCTATAATGTTAAAAACACGAGTAAGCAGTAGGACGTACATGCTCGGAGCTGGGACCCGAGTGACGACTGTGGCTCCGGCGATGAAGGGTGCAACAAACAATTGAGAGGGGGACAAAAAGGATGAAAAATAAAGGAAGGCCGAAGATGTTCGGGAAGAGGTGGGCTTGGGTTGAGCATGGCAGTCACTCTTTCAGCAGCCACCCGTTTGCTGCTGAAACACATCGATTGTGTCTTCATCTTCCATTTCCAACTGTCGAGGGAACGAGAGAGAAACAATCAACCAATAGCTGGCATCTGCGGCCTGGCTACCCATCACATTGTATGCTCCCGCTCAAAAGCACACAAATCGCAGTTCAGGAAACGCTCCACTATCACCGGTTTCGACCAATCGAGAGCAACCAATTGTTCAGACTCTGATATCGTGGGATTTCTTTTCAACCAATCACAGTTTGAGAGCTGAGATGGGTCATCACTTGCTTCCCGTGCACAAACGATTACCTCCCATTACGAGCCTTTAGGCGTTTCTCATGCACCGCTTTTAATGAGCCCAAATGTAAAGTGATGGACAAAGTTAGTTGGACCAAAAGGCAGAGAAAGTTTATGACATTGGATGAAAATAGAGTTGTTACATTCGGTTGGTTCGAGGAGAAAATGCGGCATTCGTACGGGCCGCCACTACGGGGTCGATGATTGCCCGTAGAATCTTCCCCATTGTACTCTTCATGCATAAACCTTCATTGTCCTTCAAAACAAATTCCCAACTCCGTATTCGAACCTCATTACCAAAACGCTTAATTTCCGACAGATTTGAAACCACCCCCCTCCCCCGTTCTCAAACACATTCTCATTGCGGAGCTCATGAAATAAATTGAGGCGAAGGCATTCGTTAAGGAACAGGTTTTTAACACTGAGAAGACAGATTATTCTGGAAGACGATTTCATCTCGTACCTTGGTCCCCAAATCGGGAATATGATGGTTCAAGGTAAGGAGGTTCAAGGATCCTGCTACCCTCTTCCATTGTGGGTTCTGGCATGCTGCCGTTGCAGTCACCTTCATGGTGAAGCCAATGCCACTTTTCCATTCACTGAATCACCTTCCTCACTCGTTTCCCAGTTCACCTCATCCTTCCCCTGCTCAACTCCATCCTCCACCCCCTAACAGCATCATCCAGAGCTAAATCTCGTGTTTTCTATTTATGGCAGAGTAGTGCGAGTAGGTAATATGTTTAACATCACCCACATCACCGTTTTGTAATAGGGTTAAAAGGTAAAACTCATGTTTTTGTTTAATTTACACTGTATTTACACATCTATTTCAATGTTGTATGCTTCATTTATTTACAGACACAGACACACACACACACACAGCACCATCGATCTTCCTCAATCTTCTCGAAGCCCAGGAACCGAACCCCCGCTTTACCATTGGCCCTTGGTTTCCACCATCATGGTTTCAACTATCACTGCATTTTCCAGGAACCTACCGCCCCCAACTCCCCCCCCCCCAACCATATTGGAGGGGTTCCTGCACTTAAAGGAACAACATTCTCACCTGGGCTGGCGTGTCATTCTCGTTGATGGGCTGCCCGTCAAACCGGAAACGAATCTGGCGTATTTGCAAACCCTAAAAAACACACATGAACAAACAGCATTGACAAATCCATACAATAAATGAGCAATAAGCCCAAGCTGGCCAGGGATTGAAAATTTTGCAAGTGACTAAAATGACCAATGTATACGTTCACACAAACAAAACTAGAACGGTAGTCGGTAAAGTGCATACCTCCGCCAGGCTGAACAGTTCACTTCTTTGTATCCCAAATGATAGGCTGGATCTGTATTTGGACCTGAATCAATACCGAATCAGCTTATTCTAGTCACCTAACCAACTCATCTACATAGTTTTGTCATCATCCATCCACAATATTTTGATACATCATGCTCGAAATCGGTTTTTGCCCTCTCAATGGTGAAGAACCACTTTAAAAACTCGAGATCCTGATCTTTACCAAAATCAAATCAATTTGTCCAAGTTTTGTCAGAATTCGTCCCTAATGATTTGAGATATCCTACTCACAAACAAAACAAAAAGTGCAATCAAAGATTGCAGACTAGAACTGCCACTTTATAACTGCCTGCAGTGATGAACAGGAACCAAGACGTCCCACTTGGATTGAAGACCTGACCCTGACACATGACGTTTTATATTATTAAATTGAATTTAGAATGGGATTAAAATTAATTCAATTCAAATCAAATGCAAGACCAAGTATATTACTCCTGCATTGGAGTAATCAAAAGGAACCAGAACAAGCAAAAAGCAAAGGTGAAGTCATCTGGAGGAACCTGGATGGGATTCACATTTCAACTGCTGCTCCTCCACCCTGAAACCCATCCAGGTACAGCCAAGTGAGCATTATTCAAAAAAATTAAAATAAAGTTTAAAACCCACATCAAAAAAAAATCAAAGAATTCTGGCTGATAGATCATGTGGGCAATTCCAGCTACAGAGTAGCATGACCACTGAAAATTCAAACATGAAATGGCAATCAAATTTGTATACGACTGTATACTTAGTATATCCAGGTGTAAGGGTCAAAAGGAGTTGAAGGTTTGAGACTAATTATAATTTTTTGGTACACTTTCAAAATTTGCACGTGAAAACCAAAGCTTTTTTTCCCCCTAAAATCCTAGTTTTAAAACCTGGGCTATGAACAAATGTATAACTTAATGCAATGAAACATTTCCATTTTATGATCATGTTCATTTCAGTGTTGGAAACACCATTAGTAGTTTGTCTGAAAGGTAAGCTTGTTCTCAACCCAATCATGAAGCGGTAGATAATTTGAATCTGTAACGTGAGTAACAAAAACAGTTTAACTTTTTCCTCATTCTATAATGCTGCTGAATATTTATAACATCCAGGCATCATCTCTTCTATGTCCACCCCAGACATACAAGATATAAAATCAAGAAAGCAGTCTATTGTTTCTGATATAGTTTGTCTCAAAACTTTGTAACGCGAGGAACAATGTAACGTGAGTAACATCCAGTGAGGAGGGGTGTAACGTAAGTGTTTTGCCAAGAAATCTATAAAGTATCATAATTTATTGATTCCTAATTAGCAATTAAGCAGTTATTGTCTTAAGACAAAGGTGGTAGCACATCCAAAGTACCATAATACAGAAAGGTCCATTTTGGGCAGGTCAGTTTGTCAATAAATAGTATTTGAAGTAACAATGACGTTAGGTCACGCACATCGCTCAAATACCGGGACGGGACACTTTTCCACTTGCGTCTTTCATAATGGTGTTTTCCTGAGAGCTAAGAAATAAATCATACACCATTGTTAGCTGCGTAGCATCCCCTTTCACATCATGTGTAGATCATTAAAATCCAATCAGTGGTTATCGCACAGCGCATCAATGAGTGAAGCGTACTTAGCGGGCTTACACTCCACAACGCATGGCGCAGCGTCGTCCTCCAAGTCGGTCACTCAACTTCACGGCCACACCAACCACAAAGGAACGGGCTTATTCAGCTGAGATTTTGCAGCCAATCAGTGACGAGCTAGCGCAGTACCGTGACGTTTGACCGGCCTCAATCGAACCAGTGGTTCCAAATTATCTTCTGTCCAACAAACATGTCGATTTTTCGAAAACGAAAACTTGCATTACTGCGAACGGCACCGATATCAATCTGCATTCCACAACCAATGAGAAGCCAACTGTAGATACTGTATCACCGCACAGAGGTAACGAATCGGAGAATGTACCAGACACAAATCAAGATGAATCTGCAGCTCATCTGATAAAAGCCAGTGATCCAGCTACTGGAGAGGACGAATCAACAGTTCGAGAAAGCAATGCAAGTCATGATTATTATTTATGCAATTCCAATGAATATGACGTACCCTTAATGGCAATGGTTGATGCCGTGTGGTTAATGGATAAAATGAACATGTATTAAAACAGTTTTACCATTTTTTTTTTTTCAGAATATTGAGATAGGCAGATACTATGCTGTCTACTTCTCCAGAAAATACTACATTGGACGTGTAACATCAGTGGCTGAGGACGACAGATTATCCGTGAACTTCCTCCACAAGTCTGGTGACAATTGCATCTTCCCAAGGAGGCCAGATGTTGAAGATGGTGTTGAACCCAACAGGATTTTCTATGACCCCCTCAAACACAAGACATGTATTGTTTCTAAAACACAAGACATCAATTGTTTTATTAAATATTTTAATACTTGCAACAAAAGTATTAAAGCCAGAGGCACTAATATGGTAAAATAGCGAAACATGCACATAGCCATTCAGAAAGAAAAAGCATGCATTTATTATATAAACTCATTCATGCTCAGCTTTTAATATATTGATAGAGAAAGCGTGCAAGCAGGATTTCATTGTTTTCAAGAGCAGCAGACACTAGGCCTAATAGTGATACTACAGGTGTCAAATGTGGTGAAATTTGAAGTTGCTGTGGATTTCTGACAGAGACAATCACCAAGTATTAAAATATAAATAATTTGAGCCCCCATTTTTTGATCCTACATATACCTGCAACAAAAAAGCACAGAATATTATTTTCACATTTCAAGAGCTGGAGAGGCTGTAGTGATACTATAGGTTTGAATGTGCAGGGAATTTGCATGCAAGGGACCATAAATATGCCAAACACAAAGAAGCATCTCATTCATACGACAAGCCATTTTTTTTATCCAACACATACCTGAAAAAAGGTTTAAGGTGCAATATCTTTTAGTTATATGAAGGAAAATAAACATTTTTAATTGAGTTATATGAATGTATTCATGGCAAAAAAATTGTCAAAAAAAAAAATTCCCTACCAACCTCCCCAATTTATTTGGGCCATGCAATAGGAAACAAATGTTTTTTTGGACTTACAGTGACTATTTACCATGTTAAGACTGCTGGATGAAAAAATAGAGCGCGAGTGTGACATGTGGCGGGGAGTGTGATGGAGATACATGTAATTGTAAGGGGTTTTTGCATTCATAAGTTTGCATTGCCTAAACGTTAAGGCCTACATGTACTATTCTGTTGAATAAAAATGGTTAAAGGTTGTGAACATCACAGTATGGTGAACTTCCACCACTCAAATCTACTGGTAACGTGGGTAACGTAACGTGCATAACGCAACTTTTTTTCTTCAAATGCCTTTTGTGCAAAGTTACTGTTATATTATGTTAAAATCTTGGTTGTGTTATAAAGTTCATGAATAGTTTCAAACATTCATAATCCATTTTATTCTGCAGTGCATCATTTAACAAGGATATATAACCGAAGTTGGGTGAAAAAAAAAATGCGATACTTTTGCGTAACGTTTAAAAAATTTAGGTTGCCGGCATAACTACTGGGGATTCTTTCTGGGTTTTCACTTCTATTCTTGGATAATGGTCAGAGGTTGCCACAATATAGAAGTGAGAAAGTTTTATCCATTTATAGAATAAGGAAACAACTTTATGCTATAGACCAAGAGTAAATATAACGTGAGTAACGCTGGAATTGCCCATGTGTCCCATCAAGTTGAAATTTAAAAACATGCATCCCATCACCACTCAATCACAATTGTGAAGTTTCACGTCAATTGATCAAGTGGTTCCAGAGGAAACATTATTTAATATTTTTCTTAAATCCAATAGGGCTGCCAAACCATGTGACTATTATTCCTCAACAACCTTGAACACACATTCCTTGGGGAACATTTTTGTGAAGTTCACCTCAATCTGTCCAGCTGTTCTGGAAAATATTTTTTGTTTTCGGGAAAATCCAATATGGCTGCCAAACCATGTGACCTATGACATGTTTGTGAACCTTTTGTTCCTCATAGATAAGCGGTCATGTGTGTAAAGTTTCGGCTCGATCTGTTCAGCCATTTCAGAGATGATTTTTGAAGGTTTCATTCATTTATTTTCAATAATATGGCTGCCGAATCATGTGACCGATGACATCAAACATTTTTGTGGACCATTTTATCCCTCGATGACCCTCAAAAATTTTCACTCATCCGATGTAGCATTCAACAAAGGCAATTGTGATGCCACAACGAAGGTACTGACGATGTCATAAATAAAAATAAAAAAAACAATCACACTCATTCTCCATGACTTACAATGTGCCAGGTTTCAATTTTTCCCTTGGTGTGGTTTCAGAGGTCCAAAGTTTTTCATTTTTCCAACATGGCTGCCAAACCACGTGACCCATGCAATCATAACTATCATTAAAACATTAAACAGGAGTGGTTGCACCAATGGTGAAAAATTTGTCTCAATCCAACAAGCGGTCGCGAAGAAAAAACACAAATGTTCTGAGCGGACAAACAGAGACAAGAGCCAAACGGGCCCAAATGCAACCCCCTCTCCTTCGGCAAGGGTAATAAGAGTCAACAGAACACCTCAGCCTGCACTGTGTTCAAGTATATAAACAGAAATAAAATGATTTTAAAAGTCATTAAAAAAAATAATTCCGGCCTTTACCGGTGTGTCTTACACCACTTCAGTGAACACATTACATGAGTTCGCTGTGCCTGTTGTGTGTCCATTACAACGTCCTTCAAAGCAGAGAGTTTCCTGTTTGGAATTATTTTAAATTTTGTTTGATTACCAGGAAGGCAGACAGAGTAATCACAACATTTCACACATGTATAATTGGGACAAATTCAGAGCCAAAGTCATGCCAATCTACAGGTTGGTTTTCCAATTTGTGTTCTGAATGATGTGTTCAAAACACAACATTAAATTGAAAATAAGTTCGATGTTCCTCAATCATAAATTGACGTTTGTAGAAAGACACACAACTCATTGCTGAACTCTGCTTTTCACTTCACACCTGAGGTAATATGGACAAAGGTCAAACAATGGACAAAAAGACAAAGCAGATGCGCACAGTGGTGAAAACGACCTCTGTCCACTTTTGAAGCTGGAGGTAACAACACGGTTGGCTGCCTATACATCAACAAGCGACGATACTCATTCCGCTCTGCACATTCAGCGTAAAACCAGACATTACATCAGGAGAGAAACTCGTCAATGTTACCGGCACACGACCAAGCTTCAGGAAGCCAATAGGACCTTCAGGTGACTTAGGTGCTGTACAAACTGATGGGACTAAATTCTTCAGCTGCCAGCAATATCTCGACACCTACGACCAACGGATCTCTTCTGGGAAGTCCTGCGTGGACAAAGTCATCACAACGTTGCCCCCTGAAACCCAAAAGAAGGTTGAGTTGATAGAAACCACAGGGTAACCACTGGCTTCAATCTCTTCAAACCATGACACCCTTAAACAAGACCACTTTATCCTCTTATCAACACAAATGTTGGGACAACACCTTTATACTCATGGATGAAGCCTAATGGTATCCCCACGCTTTTTGAAGAAAAAAAGAAATTAAAAAAAAAACTGGGGGATATTGTAATCGGCTCTGTCTGTCTGGCCATCACGCGATCACCTCCTGAACAGTTATATAGAAATTCACCACACTTGGAAGTTATGATCACAACATGGCACAAAAATGCAAAAGCAGCAACATTTTTGGGCCTCGTCCGCTGGGGCAGAGTCAAAAGGTGAAATTCCAAGCACATAAAAATAAAAATAAACCAATGTCACCCGCAGGGTGACCCATATCTTGCCAAAAGGTGACCACGTGTGACTTCTTTAAGGTCACACTGAGGTGAACAGAGCTGCTATCCACCAGGAGCGACTCCTTGAGGAATATCTGCCTACGAGAGATTCCGATAAGAATCGTTCTACAGAGTAACCATGAAAAATGTGTTTGCCTCATAACGTCACCAAATGACGTCATAATGTCTCAAGCTTGACATATCTAGAAAGTACTCAGAGGTGTTCAATTTGAGGTACTACACGATATGGTTCCTAAAACTTGAAAATTTGACCTTGGGGTCAAATATGTTTGACCTCAGGCGCTAACCATGAAGGTCAAGGCCAATTGACACCAAAACTAATCAGCTGAGCGCCAGACCATATACCACATTCCCATAAAGTTTGGAGACGATTAGATTAAAATTACTCAAAAAATAAGGGTTTCGTCGACTCCCCTGATTTGCGACAAAGTGACCTTGACCTTTGACCTTGACCTTCAAAATTTTATGTGCTGAAAGGGACCTCTATAGGCCTCTGATATGCGAAGTTACAAAAATTTCCAATGATTGTGCTCTGCATAATTTTTTATACGTGATTACAGACAAACAAAAAAATAAAAAAAATAAAAAAAATAAAACATACAAGCTGACGAACATATCTTGCAAAAACTTCGTTTTGGCAAGATAAAAACAAGTGGTGCCAGGCACAAAAAATCCCACCCATTTAAGGCATAAAGTTATTTTGTGGATCAAATTTAAATTTGATACATCCTTAACCTGAATGTTGATTATAAGGAATAGAATAAGGAATATTTTAGTCTTAGTTTGAAGTCAATTAAACCATCTTTGACGAAGTTATGACCGTAAAATGATTTTGACCTTTCAAGGCCACGTAAGGTCAAAGGTCATGGTGTCAAATGAAAGCCAATAAAGGACTTGATATATGTCTTCCGTAGTAAACATGCATATTCCTAACCTTTTTTGATTTACAATGGAAAATATGTAATTTTGACCGATGACCATAGCCCCCAAAACTTCGGACCCTACCGATCTTCACAAATATGCATTTTTCACGACAGGAATGGGAAGGATAAGTGACAGATAGAACAAGGTTCACTATAAGCTTAGTTTGAAGTAAATCAGATCATTTTTGACGAAGTTATGAGCGAAAAACGATTTTTATCTTTTCGTGACCTTGACCTTTGATCCAAATGGACCCAAAAGTTAATGGGGTCGTCCAAGGTTCATTGCCCACCTGTGGATTAAATTTGATGTTTGCTAAAGCCGTTTTGCCGTAAAGTTGTGAACAGACAGACAGACAAACAGACAAACAAACCGGACAATTACAATATCCCGCTCTCTCCCTCTGGGGGCGGGATAAAAAACATTTGGAAACTTTACAGATGCAAATCAGCATTGGGGGAGGCATTTAATATGCAAGTTTTTTATTTTACCCCATATTCATGCCCCCCCCCCACCCTTGGTAAAAAGGGGTCAAAACAAGGGGGGAGGAAGTGATATTGGGTCATTACAGGTGGAACGTTTTGCAATCTTTCAATGTTAGGCATTAGGTAGGAAGCATTGGGATTTGCCCGAGCAAGCCATTGACTTCGCTCCAGTTAGTACACTAATGAAAATAATAACACCAACATCGAGAAGGGCACTCGGGAGAGCGCACACCTCCACCACACAATACCTGATCGACAAGAACATATCGGGCCCATTACATTTTTGAAACGTACTAAATACCGTTTTTGGCCCCATCTCTCAACGGTGAAGAATCACTTAAAAATTCTACCAGATCCGGATCTTCACCAAAATCTAATCAGTTCGTCCTAGTCACACACCGGCACACAGTCCTAGTCCATAAAATTTCATCCGGATCCGTCCACAACTTTTTGAGATATCCTGCACACAAAGACAAGCAGACCAACAAAGACAAGCCGACCAACAAAGACAAACAGACAGAAAGGGGTGAAAAAAAAAAACATCCTTCACCTTTGGTAGCAGAGGTTATAAACACAAATTTACCTTTGGGGTTACAGTATTTGGACCTGTAGTCACAGCTCCAAGGCCAGTGTCATGTTCAAACCACCCATTAAAGAGGTGCGTGTCACTGACACAAAACCCACACACAAACAAAAAAAAAAAAAAACACAGATGGGATTTGGAAAGTGTAGAATGGAGTGAACTGGACAGTTCAAAGAACACCTTACCTTGTCCTTTACGTTGCTGGGGCATTCCATGTCAAGTGTACACATTTTATCAGCAATATTTTGACACATAGTCTCAGATTTCACTCTTTTTTTGTGCAAGTGATTGTATCCACTTTAAAACATTGTGTCAATTTTCAGACCTGGGGGCCCATTTCGGGCCCCCTCAAATTTGGGCGCACCTGGTTGACTCACAATCTTCCAGTGGCCATATCACAGGTTGTAGTGGTCCGATTTGGATGATCTTCGTATCAAAATGCTCGTAAAAGCGAGATATTTCAAATCGCGTCAAGTAAAATCACTCCGAAACAGTAATTCAAAAAGTTAGAGTTTGGGGCGCCCTTTGATCTTGGGCCCCCCGCCCTCCAGCCAAACCGATGATCCCAATTTTTTCGTGTGAGAATACCCCTTCATATACTCCAACACCTCAGCATAAATTAAAATGGGATCTCAATGGGTTCAAGTGTGATGGTTTTATTGCTCGGGGTCCACATATCACTAATTCTTGATTCGACATTGGGCGACGTTTGTCGTCATTGTTCCAATGACGTCACCTGCTGGCAAGCAACGATGTCTGAAATTGACAATCATCATCTCTGGACTATTATATTGTTACGGCTGTGGAAATTCACAAACCACCATTCAGGGCCCGTAGGTGAGATAACTCTAAGTACATGTGTAGTTAGCCCCAAACCCGTTGTTTCGAGGGAATTTATGCGATTCATTCGGGCTGCGACACTTTGAGATAGCCGTTTTTCTGTTCTATCTGTATTTTGAACCAACCACGTCTCAACCGCCATAACCATCAAACCACCACCAAAAACCCTCCACCACCCTCACCTTTCTCCTTGTACGGCCATTCCCGCATCACCTGTGAACACTGAGCGTCGGGCTGTCTTGGGCTCGTTCAAGATACGCACCGAGCCGCGAGTGCAAATTGCGGCCTTTCCAAGGAAGAATTCGGATCAAGAACGCAACACGCCCACTTCTGATCCGCCCACGGAGTCAGGGCACAGCCACGCGACCACATCTGCGGATTGTCCGTCCAACGCGTCACGAGGACGCGGGTAGGACCCACCCGGTCTCGCGGACCTGGCCGCTCCTTCAGGTCACGCGCGCATATTGGCCTACAGGCCTGTCTGCCCCCTTGTCTATGAGGGTGGCTTCTTTCCTTTGCTTTTGAGTAAATGTGTGTTGGCGCCGTCTGTAAAGTAGAACTGTATAAGTGTTGCCGTGTGTGCGCGTAGTCGGTAGTAACTCAGCGTCGTCGTTGCTTTTATTGTTTGGGTTGCTATATGTGCATTTTGACTGTTTGGCTGTATATGTGTGCTCTCCGTGTGTCGCGTAATAAATATGCATTGTGTGAACTGTTTTCCAGTTTCGCTTCATCTTTTCTTTATTGACCCTCCATCCTGCTTCACGTAAAGGGTTCGTAGTGGGCTTAATACGCCCGATAATTAATCGGAACCGTCGAGGCCGATGACAACACCGCTCGGTTATCACTGGAGCACGGAACGGACCGCTTAAGCGGTTCGTGTCCGGAGTCGGCCTGTGGCGTGGTGCAATCGCCCGGTCGACCATTCGCGCAGGTACTTAGGTAGATCGAATTTGGTGAGCGACCCTATCCTGCGCGGGTGGGCAATTGGCACGATCGTGGTGAGGTTAAACCCCCACCTGTGACTAGCTCCCGGCGTTGGTCCGAGAGGGTCACGACTGAATTGTCCGTTCCGGTGGGCGAGGCGGCCGCCATTCAAGTCGAGCGGCCGATCGCACGCCGGCGGGTGTGAATTTGCAACAATATATATATATATATATATATATATATATATATATATATATATATATATATATATATATATATAAATAAATAAATATATATATATATTGCATCATTTGTGAAAAATTATTCTGCCGATTGTGTCCATTGATTTTTAAGTGTACATTTTTTGTATAACCATCATCCTATTAAGTTATAAATGGGCTAATCTCAGTTTTTGCATATTTTGCAGTAAGCATGGCGACAAGATCGATAGGAGTTCCCGAAAATGCTGTTGCGATCCGTTCAGCTGCCATAAAATGAAACAACGAAAAGATCTTCGCAATGTGTCAAATGATATGTTGAAGAAATTTTCTTCAAAGGTGAAAAAAGATGACAGACTTTACACTTCGTGCAGAAAATAACTCTGTTGTCACCAGAGCGTATTGAAGAATCATCCTCGACCAGTTTGAAATTATCATCAGAAGGTACTATCGAAGGCATTGCAGAATCTATTTCGACAGATGAGGACGAGGAAATTTTTGAGCGAGAAGCAGAAGTTGACCTATTAAACCAGTCGTTATCGATGATAGGCGAAAGCCCATTCGACAAACGAAAGGCGGAAAGGAACCCAGGGTACGTTCCTGAAAAGCGAAGTAAAGTGGAAGATTCTGTGCAAAAAAAAATTAGAACTAGTTGCTGGACCAAGCACTGCGGAGAAAACACAAAATACAGCATCAAAATGTGATGAAAACTGCATGCCAGAGGTGATCAAAAGCCTGAAAGAAAAATACATTGTTTCGAGCCGTTCAGAGCAAATACGTATACTGACTATTTTCTCGGAATATGAGCATCAGAGGGATGATGAGAATTCAATTGCTCCCAAAGAATGGCTGTGCAAGCCAAAAATTTAGAGAAAGAAAATGGTATGCTATCGTCTCCAAATCCCAAACAGGGTAAGATATTGCCTGACGAAGTGAAATTCGCCGTAACCGAATTTTACCGAAGTGATGAAGTCAGCCGAATAATGCCGGGAAAAAAGGCCTGTGTGGTGGTCAGGAATGAACATGGAAAATACAAAATTCAAAAGCGCCTGGTACTAAACAATCTCAAGGAACTGTTTCAGAAATTCAAAGAGAAGAACCCTGGCTTGAAAGTTGGATTCGCGAAGTTCGCCATGCTCCGTCCCTCGGAGTGTGTCCTGGCCGGTTCAGGCGGTACACACAGTGTATGTACGATACATCAAAATGTGAAACTCATGTTTGGTTCCAAAATGCCACAGATAGCCGAAAGTTCTTCCGAGCTATCATCATGTGATAGCACGCATAGTTTGTAACCCAGCACAACCGGCATGTTATTTCAGAACTTATGAAAGTTGCCCATCAATTGAAGACTTCAAAACTGAGCTAATGAGTGCTTATGAACTAGAGGATATTGATGAAATTCAGTTTAAATGGTGGACATCCACCAACAGATCTGAACTGAGCTCCATGGTCCTGCCTTTGGAAGAATTCATTAAATCAATTCTGTGAACGCACGGTGAAATTAGTGAGACACGACTTAATTGTCAAGGCCCAATCTCAGTTTCTGAAAAATAAGAAAGACGAAATCGGTGAAAGAGAATTTGTCATTATTGCAGACTTCTCAGAGAACTATTGCTCATTGAACACTTGAAATCTTGCTTTGAAAATGTAAAGAAACTTTACTTTTTCTCAGACGGTTGCACTGGCCAATATAAGAATTGCAAAGGCTTCATAAACCTATGTCGTCACAAATCAGAGTATGGTATTGACGCAGAATGGCATTTTTTTGCCACATGTCATGGCAAGGGCCCTTCAGATGGCGTGGGAGGTAGTCAAACGAGAAGCAACACGTGAGAGCCTGCGTAGACCTTACGACAGTCAAATTATTTCGCCAAAAGATCTTTTCGCCTTTGCTGAAAATGGTTTGAATGAAATGAAGTTCGGTTACGGGATCCAAGAGACGTATGACTAGGAAGAACGAAATCTGGAAGAAAGGTTAAAAACGGCCAAAACCATAGTTGGAACTCAAAAACTTCATGCTTTCATCCCTATTTCTGAAACTGCTCTTCAAGTACGCGAATTCAGCATTTGCGAGGAACACCGTATCGAGTCAGCTATTTCAAAATCGACACCAACTTTTAACGGGAAAACTCTCAGGTTATGTCACAGTGTACTATGATGGAAAATGGTGGCTTGCCTGCATCATGGAAGCCTTTCAGGACACTCATGAAGTGAAAGTGAATTTTCTTCATCCAAACGGGCCTGAAAATAGTTTCTTTTTTCCTGACATAGAAGATCACTGCATTTTAGACATTTCCGATATACTTCTTTCCGTAGAACCAAAAACTGCTGCAGGTAGAACCTACACAATCAGTAAAAAAGAAACAGCAGTCAAATAAAACATAGGTTGGCAAAACATCTTGACTATAATATGCTAGGATAAACTCTTACTCATACTAGTATCGCTTCCAGTTCCTGCATGTGCATGTGGAAAATTTATGTACAATATACTGATATAGTGTATTGGAAATCTTGTATTCAAATATTGTGCTATGTATTGTGGCGTATTGTGTGTCCAGCACCCGAGTCCCCGTACAATAAAACCATCATCACACTTGAACCCATTGAGATCCTATTTTCATTAATGCTGAGGTGTTGGGAGTAATATGAAGGGGTATTCTCACACAAAATAAAAATAAAAAAAAATTAAATTAAAAAATCGGGACCATCGGTTTGGCTGGGGAGCAGGGGCCCAAGGTCAAAGGGCGCCCCAAACTATAATTTTGAATTACTGTTTGAGTGATTTTACTTTACGCGATTCGAAAGATCTCGCTTTTACGAGCATTTTGATACCAAGATCAGCCAAATCGGACCACTACAACCTGTGACATGGCCTCTGGAAGATTGTGGGGCAGCTGGGGAGCCCAAATTTGGGGGGCCCCTAAAATGGGCCCCGATGGGCCCACAGGTCTAAAAGTTGGTATTTTGAGGTTTTTTTTCACCCAAGTGAATAAATGACCAACATATGGGGAGAAAATGAGGTATTAGCATTGGGAGGGTGTGTACACTTGATGTGGAATGCCCCTGCTGTAATAAAAACAGCAAGTTATCTGTTTGGAGTGATTTTCAATTTTGTTTGACTGCCAGACAAACAATGATGTTACACCTCCGTGTGTATTTGTGCTCAGGACGAGATTCTGCACAATTTGCTAAGTACTGCTGAACTGCAGGTTCATGTTCCGGTTGATGTTCTCCAGTGATCAACAGATAGAATTCAATTGAAATCAAGTATAAAATGGTTTGGCAGTTTTTTTTTTGAACAATAAACTTTAAAAAATAATCTCCAGAACGCTTGACAGATTGAGGGGAAACTTCACCCACATGTTCCCCAAGCCTTGGAAATACCAGGGTGTTCATGAATAAATGTCACATGGTATGGCAGACATGTTGGATTGAACGAAAATCTTTTTTTTAATCCTCTTTAACGCTTAATCAATTTACGTGGAACATTAGTTATGATTTATAGTCATGGGGAATAAAAGCTTTAAATTTCAACCCGATCGGATGCATGGTCTGGCAGCCAGAATTATTTACTATTTTGAATCTGGGTTCAGGTATTTAAATCAAACTTGGTACATGTATGTATGATGATTTAATAATGTGGACAGAAGCATATCTGGTGCCATCGAGAGATCGAAGAGTGCTCTTCCGGTTTTATATCCAAGTGACAGGCCAGATCTGCATCCAAACCTCAACCAAAATCTAATGAGCTCATTCTTGTCACCGACCCAACTCATCCACCAATTTCGCCCAAATCTGTCCACAACGTTATGAAATATCATTTTACACATCGTTTTTGGCCACAACTCTCAATGGTGAAGAATCACGAACAAATTTTCAGACCCGGATCTTCACCAAAATCCAATGAAATCGCCCTGTCACACACCCATGTCCAAATTTCTTCCAAAACTTAAGATATCCGACTCACAAACAGATGTGAAAAACAACTTCCATCCACCTTCCACGACGGAGGTAAGACATTGTACACCTTCAATGTTTGTGAAGGATGTACATTGTACACCTTCAAAATTTGTCTTTTAGTCCAAGTGCAGTGACGAGTGGAATTTTTCCTCATTAAACATCCACCACATGCAAACTGCACTAAACTACATCACAGACTACAGACCAAACTTGAGTCCCAAAGAAAGACAACAACAGAGCAGCCTCAAGCCATTCTCATGACACAGGAGTCAAATATTCGTTAAACAAGAAAGCAAAACTACTATACTTCCCCTTTACCAAAGCTGGCCAAGTAGTGAGGTCGTGAAACTTTTGAAGTAGGTTGTGACAGCACCAGAGATAAATCAGAAAGGAAAGTCTAATTTGGTAAAGGGTATTTGCAGTCACATGGTAGGAGCTGCTGCTTTGGGAGAGGGGGGGGATTTTTTGTCTTCCCAAATGGACAAAGCTTTCAGATTCACAACTCCTTACGTGGCCACAACATTTAACAAAATGAAGGTAGGGATGGCACAAAGAAGATTGGTGGCAAAGAAACAATTGCAAGTGGAAACACCAATTTAGGTCAAGCTTTAAATAATCGGCACGCAGGCGCGCCAAAGAACTCCAATCCACCAACAAGGCCTTCAACCACAGCTTGGAGTACTGCTCTCCCCTCTGGGCTGAGCCCCCTGCCTCACACCTTGCTCAGGTTGATGCTGTGGAAACCAGGACCTTCAAGATTATTGGAATCTCCCACAAATAAAATATGTACTGGCATATACGCGTGCTCTGCACGGAGTTAGATGGGTGGCAAAAGGTGGATGAGGCATAATAGTTATAAGGAAGCTGGGGAGGGTGTCATGAGGGATGTGATGCACTGTTGTTACCTGTCCCGAGTTTTCTAAAAGACCTCCCTGGAGATGACAATTTGGGTGAGTGTCTTGTTGCTGAATAGTCCTCGTGAGGAATTATTGTCCACTTTGATAAATAAAGAGTAAGCTCTTGCACGTGAAAATGCAACATATAGTTGTCCATGGGAGAACACAGGGACTGGGAGGGATGTTCCGAGTTTGTCACATGTTTGGCCCTGGGATTAGTTTATGGTCATCGAGTATGCGAGTCTGACTGGATATTGAATCCTCTGCAGTGCGACTGGAAGGTTGGCGTCTGATGGGGAAAGTTTAACATGATATAGGCCAAGCCCAAGATTGAACAGAAGCAGTGGAGGGTGACCGAGAATCAGAACGCAAATTTCAATGAAAGGCACTTTTTGGCGCACATCCGACGATCGAACACCGCTTGGACGCTTTAATTTGAAGATCACATACGCAAGACACAACACAGGTAACGATGGCGGTTGATATTGACAATTAACGTAATGAACGGCAGTTGTTTGGGTGCATCCGACAATCGAACACCTCTTTAATTTAAACAGTTAACACGCACGCACTCAAAGTGCAAAATCTATTGTTGGACACCGTGCTTTCGAAGAACAAAGAAAAGAAGAGAATCCGGGCAATGAAGGGATGACCTCATACGTGTTCCCTGGTTCCCCCAACATTCAGATTACAGCCTTTAAAGTTATCTGGACGTAGGCCTATTGCAACTTATTTCCGGGTGTTTTTAATATGTACGTTGGATTTCAGACACAAATTGACAGTCGAAGAGGGCGTGTTCAGTCCGGGAAGTACGTTGGATTTCAGACACAAATTAACTGAAATCGCAGTCTTAGACTGTCAATTTGTGTCTCAAATTCAACGTACTTCCCAGACTGAACATGCCCTCTTGGACCGTTAATTGGTGTCTGAAATCCAACGTACTTCCCGGACTGAACACGCCCTCTTAGACTGTCGATTTGGTCTGAAATCCAACGTACTTCCCGGAATGAACACGCGGTCTTGGACTGTCAATTTGTGTCTGAAATCCAACAAACTTCCCAGAAAGAAAACGCCATCTTCAACTGTCAATTTGCGTCTGAAATCAAATGTACTTCCCGGCATGAACACGCCGTCTTATATTGTCAATTTGCGTCTGAAATCCAACGCACTCCCCGGACTGAATACGCAGTCTTTGACTGCCAATTTGTGTCTGAAATCCAACGTACTTCACGGACAAAACCAGGTTTCAATTTTTTTTTTTTTCAATCAATTTTTGGTTTCAGACCAAGTCACTCTACCCTGGATATGCTGCTTCTGCTCTCCCATCAATGGATGGAGGTCCTCAATGCCAGACAGGAAATCCGAGCCGTATCCCTGGACATATCACGTGCTTTTGACACAGTCTGGCACCCTGCCCTACTCACCAAACTCTCTTCCCATGGTATTCAAGGCCATCTCCACTCATGGCTCGCAGACTTCCTCTCCTGTCGCAGTCAACGTGTGGCCTTAAATGGAGTTCTTTCATCCCCTCTTCCTGTGCAGGCTGGAGTTCCTCAAGGTAGCGTTCTGGGCCCTGTTCTTTTTCTGGTTTTCATCAATGATCTCTCGGACTCTCTGGAAAATCCTCTATTTCTCTTTGCCGACGACTCCACCCTCTGCCGTACCATCTGTCATCCCTCAGACCGGCAAGCAGCAGCTTCTTCACTCACTGCAGATCTGGATAAAATCACAAACTGGTCCAACACGTGGAACATGTCTTTCAATCCAGACAAATCTCACACTCTCACTATGTCTCTTCGAAAGGACCGTTTACAAAACCCCCCCATCTACTTTCTCAACAATCCTCTGGAAGAAGTCTTTTCTTTCAAGCTTCGAGGTCTCACTATCTGCCATGACCTTTCCTGGGAAAGTCACATTTCCAACCTCGCCTCAAAAGCCAGTCGCCGACTGGGAATCCTCCGTCGTGCTAAGTCCTTCCTCGGCCCTCTTGAGCTCCTGACCACTTACAAAGCTTTTGTCTGTAGCCTGATGGAGTACTGCTCTCCCCTCTGGGCTGGTGCTCCTGCCTCCCACCTTTTTCGGCTTCACGCTGTCGAAACCAGGGCATTTCAGATCATCGGCATCTCCCGCAATGAAGCTGAGTCTTTGGGCCTCTCACTCAATCACCGCAGGTTGGTCGGTGGTCTTTCTGTCTTCTACCGACTCCTCTCCAGCCTTGCCCCCCCTGCTCTCTCTGCGATTTGTCCCCACCACATTTCCACAGGGCGCTCAAGGTCCGCCAACATCCCCCTTCTGGTAAAACTACCAAAATCACGAATCACTGCTCATCTTCACTCTTTCATTCCTCTTTTTTCCCGCCTTTGGAATAAACTTCCTCACTCTATTCTTTCCCATTCTTCCCTCCAGGCTTTCAAAACAGCTGTTCACCACCACCTCTTATCTTCCCCCATCCAAATCCTCGATCTTTTGTACCCCCGATAATCCACCCAAGCCCACTTCCTTCATTTCTCCTGCTTTCCTTCCTGAAAGTCCCTGAAATGTCCATCTTCTCTTCGCCATGTTCCCCGTCCCATCCCCATCCCTCTCCCTTCCACAGTTCACCTAATGTGTCTGTTCCCCACTGTTTTGTCCCTTCCACTCCCGCCCCTCTTGTCTCATGCCTCCTGCTGTGAGTTGTGTGTTAGCTCTCATACGAGCCTCGACCAAGGTATACAAAAATAAAAAAATTAAAAAACAACACAACCTCTTCGACTGTCAATTTGTCTCTGAAATCCAACGTACTTCCCGGACTGAACACGCCCTCAAAGACTGTCAATTTGTGTCTGAAATCGAACGTACTTCACGGACTGAACACGCCCTCTTTTACTGTCAATTGGTGTCTGAAAGCCAACGTACTTCCCGGACTGAACACGCAGTCACAGACTGTTAATTGGTGTCTGAAATCAAACGTACTTCCTGGACTGAACACGCCCTCTGAGACTGTCAATTTCTGTCTGAAATCCAACGCACTTCCCTGACTGAACACGCCCTTGAAGACTATCAATTTGTGTCTGAAATCCAACGTACTTCCCGGACTGTCAATTTGTGTCTGAGACCCAACGGAGTTCCCGGAATGAAAACGCCCTCTTCGACTGTTAATTTGTCTGAAACCAACGTACTTCCAGGACTGAACAGGCCCTCTGAGACTGTCAATTTGTGTCTGAAATCCAACGTACTTCCCGGACTGAACACAGCAGTCACAGACTGTCAATTTGTGTCTGAAATCCAACGTACTTCCCGGACTGAATACGCCCTCGAAGAGTGTCAATTTGTGTCTGAAATCCAACGTACTTCACTGACTGAACACGTCGTCTTCAACAGTCAATTTGTCTCTGAAATCCAACGTACTTCCCGGACTGAACACGCCCTCGAAGACTGTAAATTTGTGTCTGAAATCCAAACTTACTTCCCCGACTGAACACACCCTCTTTGACTGTCAATTTGTGTCTGAAATCCAACGTACTTCCCAGAATGAACACACCCTCTTAAACTCGATTTGTGTCTGAAATCCAACGTACTTCCCGGACTGAACACACCCTCGAAGACTGTAAATTTGTGTCATAATCCAAACGTACTTCCCTGACTGAACACGCCCTCTTCAACTGTCAATTTGTGCGTGAAATCCAACATACTTCCCGGACTGAACACGCCCTCTTAGACTGTCAATTTGGTCTGAAATCCAACGTACTTCCCAGAAAGAAAACGCAGTCTTCGACTGTCAATTTGTCTGAAATCAAATGTAATTCCCGACTGAACACGCCGTCTAAGACTGTCAAATTGTGTCTGAAATCCAACGCACTTCCCGGACTGAACACGCAGTCTGACTGTCAATTTGTGTCTGAAATCCAACGTACTTCCCCGACTGAATACACCCTCTTCGACTGTCAATTGGTGTCTGAAATCCAACGTACTTCACGGACTGAACACGCCCTCTTTTACTGTCAATTGGTGTCTGAAATCCAACGTACTTCCCGGACTGAACACGCCCTCGAAGACTGTCAATTTGTGTCTGAAATCCAACGTACTTCCCAGACTGAATAAGCCCTCTTAGACTGTCAATTTGTGAATGAAATTCAACGTACTTCACCGACTGAACACACCCTCTTTTAACTGTCAATTGGTGTCTGAAATCCAACGTACTTCCCGGACTGAATAAGTGCTCTTAGACTGTCAATTTGTGAATGAAATTCAACGTACTTTACCGACTGAACACACCCTCTTTTAACTGTCAATTTGTGTCAGAAATCCAACATACTTCCAGGAGTGAACACGCCCTCTCAGACTCTCAATTTGTGACTGAAATCCAACGTACTTACCGGAATGAAAACGCCCTCTTCGACTGTCAATTTGTGTCTGAAATCCAACATACTTCCCGGACAAAACACACCCTCTGACTGTCAATTTGTGTCGGAAATCCAACGTACTTCCCGGACTGAACACGCCCTCTTTTACTGTCAATTGGTGTCTGAAATCCAACGTACTTCCCGGACTGAACACACCCTCTTCAACTGTCAATTTGTGTCCGAAATCAAACATACTTCCAGGAGTGAACACGCAGTCTTCGACTGTCAATTTGTTTATGAAATCCAACGTACTTCCCGGACTGAACACGCCCTCTTTGACTGTCAATTTGTGCGTGAAATGCAACGTACTTCCCAGACTGAACATGCCCTCTTGGACCGTTAATTGGTGTCTGAAATCCAACGTACTTCCCGGACTGAACACGCCCTCTTAGACTGTCAATTTGGTCTGAAATCCAACGTACTTCCCGGAATGAACACGCGGTCTTGGACTGTCAATTTGTGTCTGAAATCCAACAAACTTCCCAGAAAGAAAACGCCATCTTCAACTGTCAATTTGCGTCTGAAATCAAATGTACTTCCCGGAATGAACACGCAGTCTTATACTGTCAATTTGCGTCTGAAATCCAACGCACTTCCCGGACTGAATACGCAGTCTTTGACTGTCAATTTGTGTCTGAAATCCAACGTACATATGAAAAAACACCCGAAAATAAGTTGCAATCGGCCTACCTCCAGATAACATCAAAGGCTCTAATCTGAAGGTAGGGGGAACCAGGGAACGGGTATGAGGTCATCATTTCATTGCCCGGATTCTCTTTTCTTTGTTCTTCGAAAACGCGGTGTCTGACAAAAGATTTTATACCTTGAATGTATGCGTGTTTACTGTTCAAATTAAAGAGGTGTTCGATTGTCGGATGCACCCAAACAACTGCCGTTCATTACATTAATTGTCAATATCAACCGCCATCGTTACATGTGTTGTGTCTTGCGTGTGAGATCTTCAAATTAAAGCGTCCAAGCGTTGTTCAATCGTCGGATGTGCGCCAATAAGAGCCATTCATTGAAATTTGCATTCTGATTCTCGGTCACCCTCCACTGCTCTTGTTCAGTCTCGGGCTCGGCCTATGTCATGTTAATCTTGCCCCATCAGACGCCAACCTTCCAGTGACACGACAGAGGAGGATTTTCCAGTCAGACTCGCAGACTCGATGACCATAAACAAATCCCAGGGCCAAACATTTGACAAATTCGGAATATACCTCCCAGCCCGTGTTCTCCCATGGCTAACTATATGTTGCATTTTCACGTGCAAGAGGTTACTCCTATATATCCAAAGTGGACAACAATTCCTCACAAGGACTATTCAGCAACAAGACACTCACCCAAAATGTCATCTTCAGGGAGGTCTTTTAGAAAACCAAGGACAGGTAACAACAGTGCATCACGTCCCTAATGACACCCTCCCCAACTTCCCACAACATCAACTATTATGCCTCATCCACCTTTTGCCACCCATTCAACTCCGTGCGGAGCATGGGTATATGCTAATATTAT
The DNA here is from genome assembly GCF_056783735.1 of Eptatretus burgeri. Classification (NCBI taxonomy): domain Eukaryota; kingdom Metazoa; phylum Chordata; class Myxini; order Myxiniformes; family Myxinidae; genus Eptatretus; species Eptatretus burgeri. Next base: position 54,320,586 of record NC_140977.1, read on the forward strand.
ATATATATATATATATATATATATATATATATATATATATATAAAAAATCAGCACCGAACAAAAGCCAGTAATGAATGTTTTATAAAGAATGTAATACTGAATCAGGTGCAGCCCAAAACCTGCATAGTAGCACAGGATTGGATGAATGCACACGTACCTGCCGCTCGCAATACGCCTTCATGAGTTTGCTGAGAGGTGTGTATCGCTTTATCTTGAACTGTACCACGGAACCGTCCTGGCCAGCCACCTTAAGGTTGATGTGGTCGTTTTCAGTTTTAACACCTTGCTCCTGTGGGGGACACATTAGTCCATTTTTAACAGGGAGAACGCACGTGTGTCATGCGAAGAAGCATCATCACCAAGCTTTCGGGGGTCAGCGTCCGGTCACTGCCGTCGTAGAAAAATAAAAACGGGACTGTTGCAAAGCTAATCGACTTGATACAAAAATTCAGGTTCATTTAATCATAGATCCCATTTCAAAAGCTTTCTTTCTGGCATTGAGGAATAAGTGGGAATGGGAGCATAAGTTAGAGGTTCCAACAATAACAATCTTGATTCGGCAACAGCAAGAACCCTTCAGAAGGACAAGTGCACAAAATATCATACATACATATATATATATATATATATATATATATATATATATATATATATATATATATATATATATATATATACATATATATATATACATATATATATACATATATATATATACATATATATATATATACATATATATATATACATATACATATATACATATACATACATATACATATATATATATATATACATATACATACATATACATATATATATACATACATATACATATACATATATATATATACATACATATACATACATACATATATATACATATACATATACATACATATATATATATATACATACATATACATACATATATATATACATACATATACATACATACATATATGTATATATATATATACATACATATACATATACATATACATACATATACATATATATACATACATATATATATATACATATATACATATATATATATATACATATATATATACATATATATATACATATATATATATATATATATACATATATACATATATACATATATACATATATATATACATATATATATACATATATAGATATATATATATACATATATATATACATATATATATACATATATATATATACATATATATATACATATATATATATATATATATATATATATATACATATATATATACATATATATATATATATATATATATATATATATATATATACATACATATATATATATATATATATATATATATATATATACATACATATACATACATACATATATATTGTTGTGGTTACCAGATTCGCAAACCACCATTCAGGTCCCTTAGGTGAGGTATCTCGGTAAGTGCATGTGTAGTTAGGCCCAAACCCGTTGTCTAGTGGGAATACATGTCATTTATGCGAGCTGCGACTCTTCAGGATAGCCGTTTTTCTTTTACTATCTTTATTTTGGACCAACCGCCATGATCACAACTACAACATCAACCACCGACCACAACCACCGCTTCACCACAACCGCCACGACTTTACCGTCACAACTCGCCACCATCGCGCCACCGTTCTTGCCCCGCTGTGGGTACCGGTGTTGGACTCATGCAGAACGCGCGTCGAACAGCGTGTACAAAATCACGGATTTTCTGCTTCAAAAACGGATCAAAAACGACACACGCCCACTTTTTGCCGTCCAATCGGTGAGCGAGGGGCGATTTGGCCCCGCCTCCAGAACGATCGATATATGCAAATTTGTGGATCAAAAAGCCTTCACGCCCACTTTTTCTCGGGCCAATGGGGAGCGAGGTGAAAGGTCAAAGGGAGGGGGTCAAAGGCGAAGTGACGGGGGGGATAAAAGGACGGTGTTCGTCAGTCAGGGAGAGTTGCAGGGGAGTCCAAAGAAGAGTTCAGAGAGGTCGGTCGGAGAGTCCAAAAAGGAGAGTCAGCAGAACGGGGTCGGAGAGTCAAGAAGAGGAGAGTCGGAAGCAGAGGGTCAAGACTTCACGGGCGGTGGAGCTGCTCGTCGTGTGCGTTGGAGTCGGAACGGAGGGGACGGAGCTGTGGAAAGGCGGCGACACCAGACGAGGGGGTGCTCGCGTCGTGCAGGAAGCTGCACCCGAAGGAGGCCGACAGCGCGACCTGGCCGAGGTGGAGACGCTCGTCGCATATAATAAAGATCCTCTATACCCCGAGCATCAGCAACCCCCTCCTGTTTCCCCCGCGCTGAGATAGTGCGACCAAGGGGGCCCCGTTCCCACCCCCTGCCAGGCACTGTCCACGAGGCCCGCGGGTTGCGGGGCCATCGCCGCTCCGCGTCTCATCACCAGACGGGTAGGCCCGACCCGGTCTCGGCCCCAGGCCTACCTCATTCTTGGGGTATTTCTTTTCCTTGGTTTTGGGTATGTGTTGTCGGCGCCGTCTGTGAAGTAGAATTGTATAAGTGTTGCCGTGTGCTCGGTAGTCGGTATTAGCTCTGCACTGTGTTTTCACTTTTATGTTTGCTTTTTGTGTAAATGGAATTGTGTTTTCTTTTTTTGTGTGCATTTGGTGGAATTGTATTTGTGTGCTTTCCGTTCGTCGCGAATAAATGTGCTTTATTGTTGAACTGTTCTCCCGCTTCGCTTCGTCTTTTCCCCCATTGAACCCTCATCTTGCTTCACGTAAAGGGTTGGTAGTGGGCTGAGTACGCCCGATAATTAATCGAACCGTCGAGGTCGACGATAACACCGCTCGGTTATTCTGATAGTACGGAACGGGTCGCTTAAGTGGCCCGTGTCCGAAGTCGACCTGCGGCGAGGTGCGATCGCCCGGTCTACCCTCCGCGTGGGTACTTAGGTAGTTCGAATTTGGCGAGCAACCCTATCCCACGCGGGGGCTGATTGGCTCGATCGCGGTGAGACCGGAAGGTCCACCCGTGACTGGTTCCCGGCGTTAGTCCGAGAGGGTCACGACTGGATTGTCCGTCCGGTGGGCGACGTGCCGCGATTCGAGTTACGTGGCCGTCGCACGCCGGCGGGCGCGAAAACCGCAACAATATATATATATATATATATATATATATATATATATATATATATATATATATATATATATATATATATATATATATATATATATATATACTTGTAGAAATACTTCTCAAAAAAGATAAAAATATAAAGGCACAGGAAGAAAAACAACAAACTTCATTTTACATCCTTGTTGAGATTCACGCATTTCATCCCAGAGGGGGAAAAAAAAAATGGTGCAACAGGGCAGGCACTGGCAGAGGTGCAGCAATATAAATTGGTAGAAATGAGGTCTGGGAAAAAGTTTTTGTGGGTGATGAGATTATTAAATATGTTGATTATTCTGCAGGAAGGATTGTAGACAAAATTATCTCTAGTTCTGAAGGAGCGGCTGTTAGGGACATTGAAGGAAGGGTAAACGATGTTGTATCGGGTCATGGCAGGAAGAAGTTTGTTGTGGTACACCTTGTCGCAAATGATGGAGGGAAACTTCACTCAGAGGTTTTGTTAGATACCGGATATTGGGAAAGCGTCTAAAATCAAAGGGTTGTGAGGTCATGTTTTCTGGGATTCTTCCAAGATAAGGAAACTATATAAAAATTGGGAGCAGACCAAGAGACGTCAACCAATGGATGGAAAAATGATGTTGGGAGGAAGGTTTTACATTTAAGAAGCAGTGGGAATCATTAAGGGGACAAGGAGTGTTTCCAGAATGATGGCCATATGTGAAATCGAAAGGGGGCAGCAAGGTTTGCAGTGGGAATTGAGGAAGGAATTCAGGCTTTTTTTTAGGTCAGCAGAGGGTGGGGAAGCTGCAAAGCAAGGAACGGATGAAGTAATTGGGATGAGAGACCTGGCAAAAAAAATAGAATTTTAGGAAGAGAAAAGTTAAATGTATTCTATGCCAATGCCAGAAGTTTAAATAATAAGATGGAAGACCTTGAAGCCAAAGTAGATAGTGAGGAGTAAGATATAGTTGCAGTGAGACATGGTTTGAGGAGGAGTGTAACTGGAGGACAGGATTAGAAGGCTACAAGGTGTATCGGTGTGATAGGAAGGAGAGAATAGGAGGGGTAACAATCTGGATGAAGGACAGCATTGTATCAAGAGAAAGGGATGACATTTAGGAAGGAATAAATGTTGAGGATTCTGTATGGGTGGAGATTAGAGATTGTAAAAACAGTAAGATACTGGTTGGATGCTTTTATCAGGCTCCAGGTGGGAAGGAAGAAGAGGAAGGAGGAGTACATGAAGAATTCAAAGAGGCATGTGGTTTGGGAAGAGTATTGATTATGGGGGATTTCAACTTGCCAGGGACAGGTTGTGTGGAGGAACAGGGAAACGGCAGAGCAGATGAGGATTTCCTAGTTTTAGTCCAGGATTGCTTTTTAACCAAGTTTGTAGATAAGCCCACGAGGGGGGGGGGGCAGTGTTCGACCTCCTTTTAACCAAGGATCCCAATATGGTGGAGGAGGTAGAGGTTGGGGAGCATTTAGGATCAAGTGACCTTAACATTGTGTGTGCAAAGATTCTGTTGAGGGTTAGAGTTCAGGATAGGAGGGTAAGGCTATTAAATTTCAGGAAGGCAAACTTTGAGGGTATGAGAAGAGAATTGGGTGATGCCGATTGGGAGGCTCCAACAACAGGACAATCAGCATCAGAGAAATGGGAAACCATTCAGGACCAAATGTGTCGAGTGCAGAGTAAGTACATTCCAATGAGATGCAAAACTAGAAGTAAAAAGACCAGGGTGGTTGAGCAGTGAGATAAAGAAAGCTATCAAGGAGAAGCAGAAGGTATTTATGAGGTTTAAAATAACAGGACTGGAGTTAGATTGATATCACTATCGGAGTAAACAGAGGCAAGTTAAGAAAATAACTCGACAAGGCAAAAGAGTACGAGAAGGACCAGGTTGGAGTGGAGGAAGTAAAGGAAAAGCTAGGTAATCCAAGAGTAGATAAGGCTTCGGGTGCAGATAGTATGGAACCGAGAGTATTGAGGGAGGTGGCTGAGCAGGTAAGCGAGACGTTAACTGATATTTTTAATAGCTCACTGGAGTCAGGAAAGGAACCGGATAATTGGAGAGTAGTAAACGTACCATTATTTAATAAAGGATACAGAGAAGAATTGGGGAAACTTCAGACCTACTGGTTTGACTTCAGTTGTGGGGAAGGTGTTGGAGACATTAAAGACCAGATGAGGGACCATTTAAACAAATACAAACTAATTAAATGTAGGCAGCATGGGTTTACCAAAGGTAGTTACTGTTTAACAAATCTTTTAGAATTCTATGAAGCAGTGTCTGATTGGGTGGATGAGGGAAAGGCAGTGGACAGAGTACATCTAGACTTTAAGAAGGCATTTGATAAGGTACTACATCGGAGGTTGTTAACCAAAGTGAGGGTTTGTGGAATGGCTGGTCAGGTAGCTCATTGGATTCCAAACTGGCTTAGTGGAAGGAAGCAAAGAGTGGCTGTGAGTGGGAGGATGTCTTGCTGGGAGGATACAAGTTGCGGGGTACCTGAGGGATCAGTACTCGGACCATTACTATTCATTATTTACATCAACGATTTTGATAATGGGGTAAAGAGTAAGCTTTCCAAATTTGCAGATGACACAAAGCTTGGAGGGAAGGTGGATAGCAGAGGGGGTGGTGATCAGATTCAGGAAAGTATTGATACTTGCATAGATTGGGAAAAAGATTGGCAGATGTAATTTAACCTGAGCAAGTGTAAGGTGTTGGGGATGGGAAAGAACAATGAAAATATAGATTACAGGATGCAAAGGGTAATTTTGAAGCATGTCACACAGGAGAAGGATCTGAGAGTGGTAATGGATATGGGAGGTAAAGCAAATAGGGTTTTCGGCTGTATAAGGAGGGCGATCATTTACAAATCAAAAAAGTGGTGTTAACATTGTACAGGAATTTAGTGAGGGCTACATCTGGAATATTGTGTGCAGTTCTGGTCACCTCAGTCCCAGAAGGACCCACATGTCATTGAGAGGGTTCAGCGTCAGACTACTAGATCGATTCCAGGCCTAGCTTGAATCAGCTATGAGCGGTTGAAGGAGACAGAGCTTTATACACTCGAAAGGAGGTGGTTTCAAGGAGATATTGTAGAGATGTTTAAGATGATGAAAGGTTTAGATAAAATAAGTGCAGAGAAATTATTTAACAGAGTAGACAGTGATAGAACCAGGGGCAGTGATAGTCAGAGTAAAGAAGAGGAGAGTTGAGACTGTAGTAAGGCAGGGGACCAAGGGGACTTTCACTCAAAGAGTAGTTAATGCATGGAATTGTCTCCCTGTAAAGGTGGTGGAGCAGAAACAGTAGATAAGTTTATATTAGAATTAGATAGGTACCTGGAAGTTGTGGAGAGAGGGGTATGGGGATGTTAAGACTTTTAGGTAGTTAGAGTATTGATGGTGAAGGTGCACTGAGTGTTGTTGGTGGGGGTCTTAAGGGGGTTTGCATGGTTGATGTGTTTTTAACCAAGCCTATGCCTCCTCCCTGAGGGGAAGAAAGGACAAAAAAAAAAGTACAATGATAATTAAAAAAAATACAAAAAAAAAAAAAAAATTTATTTCATTAATTGAAAAAAAAAAAAATCTTTTTTTTGCATTTTCTTCCTTGGATCTTGTGTTACTGGGTTGGTGTGGTGTTGCAGGCATTTCCTTGGTGTTGGATTTCCTTGTTAAATTTGCCAGTCTACAATTCGTTTTTTGTTGTTAAAGAAGGGGGAGGGGGGATGGGGCACATTTTGCGAATACCTGACGTCAGCCAGGGAACAATGTATAAAACAGGAAATAAGATTTGAACCCAGGATTCAAGGATCGCAAAGCACGTGGATCTCAGAGGCGACCCAGACTCGTCTCTTGTGTGGTCAGTCAATGAGCACGTGGCAATTATTTAATATACCCAAGATCTCCCCCCCACCCCTTAAAGGGGTAGAACGACTACAATAACCAAGGAGAAAACATCGCAGTTCTCATTTGGGTGCGAGTTCCCATCAGAAACCCTGGCTGTCGACGTAGAGAACCAAAGGTTAAATACCATGTACATGTGTCGTTTGACCATCGTCCGATCTGAATACTGTGCACATCGATGTGCACAGTATTCGTGGAATGCATGCGGTTTTCGTACAAACTCGAATCTGAGATCGATGTACAAAGCAAATAAATAAGCAAAATATCGACAAGGCGACGGAGACAAGCACCTTAATGAGGTTTTGTTTGTAGCCATTGTTTGCCGGCTTAACTTGACCGACCACATGGGTGCTACTACAGATTGAACCGTCGGCGTTCTCATTTGAAATAAAAGTTGAAGGTTCGACCAACGTGCTTAACGTTACCAGATTCGAAAACATTCGCTTGAAAAAAATCTGCATCAAAACAGATAAACGTTAATAATAATGATGATAGTAATAGTAATGTGGAGAGGGGTCAGTTTTATAAAGCCAAGGAGACGACTCGAAGAGGAAAACTTTGTACTTGTTGCAACAAATACTTTGTATAAAAATAAAAAAAAGGCTCCGATTCAAGCACAAGTTTGAGAGTAAAGGCGTAAATGTACGGAACAGGCCGACAGAGGAAACATTTCAAAGCACAACGTACGTGGTGCCGTGCTTACCTAACCTACGGAGGCCTGAAGAGATTGTGCACACATAGGCCTAGGCCTAGTAAATGTGCTAGGCCTCAAAGGCCGCAGGTTCCATCGAGAATACCGGGCGCCAACCCCGGAATCGTGTCTGGCAAAAAATGGTTAAAACCCTCTTCAAACGGCGGCTAAACGGAGCGACAGGCCGCTCGGAAGGCCCGACGGTGGGCCATGGCCTCACCTGGCGTGTTGCGAAATGGCGCCCGGCGAAGAAACGGCGGGAAACGCAACGCGGCACCACCAGAGCAAAAGTGTCCCGAAAAGAACTGCATCCACCTCAAGCGAACGTACCTTAGGTTTTTCGTCGGCCATCGGTGCGGGAGCACGTTGTAAACCAAAGGGCGGGACAAATAAGCCGAATGCGCCTTTTGTTTAAGCGAAGCCTCGGCGCACTACGGCGCGCAGCCTTTTATAAACACCGACGCCCTCGCATTGGCTGTGGCGTGTCACGTGCGTAGCGATCCCCTCCCCCTCACTCTCCAGGATTGCTGCTCGATTTCACGGCAACCATCGTTACGAACTGTATGTTTGTTTGTGTGGTGGTGGCGGCGCGATCTCACTCCCACAATGCACCGGTTTAAACCTCACACGGCCGTCGAGCCTCATGCGAACTATCGACGGATGTACCTATCCGCCGTTATTTAAATATTTACCAGGCTCGGTGGTTCGAGGCATTTCAATTCGACGTCCGAGTGTCGTTCAATAAGTACTCGGAACGGTATGCTTGTCGTACTCGTACTCGTGCAAGAAACTGCCGACATTTCCTTATTTTCAATAATTATATAATATGTCTCCATCGTAAATAAATAAATAAACAATTCTCATTGGACGGTGAGGTGGGTGCAGTGGTCGGTTTTGATGACGGCATTTCGTTTGGTGAAACGTTATGACGTCGGTGGTGGTCGACAATGTCGTTCAGATCTCCTGGACACGGTGGTGGTGGTGAAGCGGAGCAGCACACCGTGTCATCTCGTGGACTCCTGATGAGAGAGTTTGTCACCTCATTGAGAGCGGTTCCCGCCAAGAGCGAGTCTTGTGGAGCAAGTTCTCCACTTGCAAAACAACTCATTCAAGACCCTTGTTTTGTTGCTTGGGAGAGACAAACGTTCTCGAGGGAAGGTTTTGGAAACTAACTTTAATATACAGTGTAGAAAAATCGTGTTATCGACTGATACCACGAAAGGTCAAGGGCGGCTCCGTAAAGGGGGGTGAAGGGTGTGCAGGGGGTGCGCAACCCCCACTTCGGACTTTGCACATGTTTCGATTTCACTTTTACACAAACTGATATTTTCACCCGAATTTTCATCTCCAAATGATGGAGAGACACAGCTCTTATTTCCATTTTGCCAACATATACAAGTGCCTCAATCGATGCAGGGCACACCACATTGCGATGAGCCTTGACGTGGGTGTGTGCACTGTTTCTCAGGTGCTATCAGGAGCTCCACACCGGGGTGTTGTGATGATAATGCCACACGCATATCTTGGTGCAGTCATTATCTCAACATCCTCACCACAAACAGGTACAGACAAGATAGCAACATCCAAGATGTCATTGAAAGCCTAGATCTTAGTTTTGACCCAGGAAACCCGTAATCCCAGCGGCTCTGACTCCGCATTCAGCACCTCGAGGGCCCCCAAAAGGATTACATCATCTCCACAAACATGATTACATCATCTGCGGAATCAAGGTCAGAGATCTTGAAAGTCCCAAGTGATACACCGCAGCTTGATCTCTCTAACATCCTCACTAGAATCCAGTCCATACAAGTGCTGAAAAATGTGGGGGCCAGTACACACCCCTGACAAACTCCAGTAACAACTGGAAATAAGTCAGAGATGGTATCACCACATCTCACAGCACTCTCAGTACCAGAGAAGAGTTCACACATCAGATTGATCAGTTTTGGTGGCACCCCACAAAGACCAAGAATCCTCCAGAGGGCATCCTGATTCACTGAATGGAACGCATTAGGGAGATCAACATCGGCTACAAGCAGCCCCTGCCGAAACTCTCGCCTGCGTTCGGTGAGGTCACGAGGAGCAAGGATACGGTCAATCGTTGACCTCCTTGGTGTAAAGCCTGACTGCTCTGGACGCTGCTGCTCAAGCAAATGGTGGCGAACCTTATCAAGAATTATCCGAGCAAAGACCTTGCCCGGCACTGAGAGCAGCGTCACCCCTCGGTGGTTGTTGCAGTCCTGGCGATCAACTTTCCCTTTCCAGAGAGGGACAACAAGGCCCCTCTTCCAGTCAGTTGGGATGATGCCTGTGTTCCAGGCAGAGCACATAACTGCATGCAACGACACGAGTGCAGCATTTCCACCAGCCTTGAGAAGTTCAGCATGGATGCCACAGATCCCTGGAGCTTTACACCATTTCAACCGGTTCACCGCAGCCTGTGTTTCCACAAACGAAGGTGGACCACAGTTGATTGGGGGGTCAGCAATAGGAATAGTAACATCCATAGCATCCAACTCAAGAGCTGGTGGATAGAGTGAGGATCAGTTTCTAAAATTAGCATAACAAAGGGACAAAACTCTATCAACATTTTATATCTATGGAAACCCAAGAGTGCCACATACATAAAGCTGAATTTCATCTTACCTTTGTTTTTATTTGTATTTTTTTTTTGTATACCTTGTCGAGGCTCGTGTGAGAGCTAACACACAACGCACAGCAAGGAGTGGGGCGTTGGGGGGGGGCATGTGACAAGAGAGGAGGGAGTGGGAAGGACAAAACAGTGGGGAACAGAGACACGAGGAGATCTGTGGAACGATTGACCTTATCCTTGCTCTTCGTGTCCTCACCGAACGCAGGTGAGAGTTTTGGCAGGGGCTGCTTGCAGCCGATGTTGATCTATGTAAAGCGTTCCATTCAATGAATCAAGATGCCCTCTGGAAAATTCTTGGTCTTCGTGGGGTGCAACCAAAACTGATCAATCTGAAGTCTGAACTCTGCTCTGGTACCGAGAGTGCTGTGAGATGTGGTGATACCATCTCTGACTTATCTCTGCATACCGTTCTGAGGGATGGGACGGGGAACATGGGGAATAGAAGATGGACATTACAGAGATGTTCAGGAAGGAAAGCAGGGAATTTGAAGGAGGTGGGCTTGGGTGGATTATCGAGGGTAGAAAACAACGAGGATTTGGATGGGGGATGATAAGAGGTGGTGGTGAACAGCTGTTTTGAAGGCCTGGAGGGAAGAATGGGAATGAATAGAGTGAGGGAGTTTAATCCAAAGGTGGGAAAAAAGAGGAATGAAAGAGTGAAGGTGAGCAGTGATTCGTGATTTTGGTAGTTTTACCATAGGGGGGTTGTTGGCGAACCTTGAGCGCCCTGCAGAAATGTGGTGGGGACAAATCGCAGAGAGAGAGAGAGAACGGGGGGGGGGGGGGGTGAGGCTGGAGAGGAGACGGTAGAAGACAGAAAGACCACCGACCAACTTGCGGTGATTGAGTGAGAGGCCCAAAGACTCAGCCTCATTGTGGGAGATGCCAATGATCCGAAATGCCTTGGTTTCTACAGTGTGAAGCCGAGAAAGGTGGGAGGCAGGAGCACCAGCCCAGAGGGGAGAGCAATACTCCATCAGGCTGCGGACAAAAGTTTTGTAAGTGGTCAGGAGCTGAAGAGGACCGAGGAAGGACTTTGCACGACGGAGGCTTCCCAGTCGGCGACTGGCTTTGGGGCGAGGTTTAGCTTATCCCATCCTCAAAACATGCACTGGTCGGGTCAGGTATGGGAGAATGCGCCGGAGCAGCGCGTCTCTGCGTCCACTTTCCACCAGTACTCCAGGGGCCTCCATATGGCCATCCCCATCTCCATGACATGCGGATCAACCTGCTGCAACCACGAGGCACGTGGTCGGCCCATTGGCCTCCTCCACTCACGAAACTCCCTCACTGAGAGAATCTGATGAGCAGGATCAGCATCAGGAAAACGAGCCACATGTCCATATAGCCGCAGCTGATGCTCACGGACTATGCAAGTAAGGAATCTCATTTCAGTCTTACCAACCGCTCTTTGTATACAAAGTCCAACCAGCGATAGCCAAGGATTCTCCGAAGAGACCTGGTACCAAAGGAATGAAGTCTCCTTCTCAGATCCCTCATCAGAGTCCAAGTCTCACATCCGTAGAGCAATACTGGAAGCACAAACGACCTGAAGACTCGGACTTTCGTCCTCCCGCACAGGTACCGATAGCGCCACACCCCATGATACAGTGACTCCATGACTCCCCAGGTCCGACCCAGATGTCTATTGACCTCTGGCTCACAGTCAGCAGACAGGAATATCCATCCATCCATCCATTAGGACCATACTCTGTGCAGAGCGTTGGTGCCGCCGAAGCAGTCTCCTTGGCTATTGGGAACAATCCTGGACGGGTCGCCACTCCGACACAGTATACCAGCATGCTGGCACTCATTTTGCCGACCTCGGAAGGATGACAGGCAGAGTCAACCCCACCTGGTGTTAATTCAACAGCTGAGCGGGATTTGAACTCAGGACCCTAGGATCCCAAGCCCACTACCTTAACCATTAAGCCAACACCAGGCATACAGGAATATCATTGTCAAGGTAAGTGAATCTTTCTGTGACCTCAACATCCTCACCACAAACAGGTACAGACAAGATAGCAGCATCGTGTGATATTTAGTTTATCATGTGATATCGCGTGATTTATTTTATGTGGTTTATTTTGTTATCATGTGATATCACATGATTTAGTTTGTGATTGTGTGATATCGCATGATTTAGTTTGTTATCCTGTGATATCGCGTGTTTTAGTTTGTTATCATGTGATATCGCATGATTTAGTTTGTTATCGTGTGATATCGCGTGATTTAGTTTGTTATCGTGTGATATCGCATGAATTATTTTGTTGTCGTGTGATATCGTGTGATTTAGTTCATCGTGTGATATCGGGTGATTTCGTTTATCGTGTGATATCATGTGATATCCTGTGATTTAGTTTATCGTGTGATATCACGTGATTTATTTTATGTGATTTATTTTGTTATCGTGTGATATCGCATGATTTCGTTTGTTATCGTGTGATATCGTGTGATTTATTTTGTTATCGTGTGTTATCACATGATTTATTTTATGTGATTTATTTTGTTATCGTGTGATATCGCGTGATTTATTTTGTTGTTGTGTGATATCGCATGATTTAGTTTGTTATCGTGTGATATCGCATTATTTAGTTTGTTATCGTGTGATATCACATGATTTAGTTTGTTATCGTGTGATATCGCTTGATTTGGATTGTTATCGTGTGATATCGTTTGATCTAGTTTGTTATCATGTGATATCGCATGATTTTTTTCATGTGATTTATTTTGTTATCGTGTGATATCGTGGATTTATTTAGTTATTGTGTGATATTGCATGATTTAGTTTGTTATCGTGTGATATCACATGATTTCGTTTGTTATCGTGTGATATCGCATGCTTTAGTTTGTTATCGTGTGATATCGCGTGATTTAGTTTGTTATCGTGTGATATCATGTGGTTTTGTTTGTTATCATGTGATATTGCATGATAGAGTTTGTTATCATGCGATATCTTGTGATTGAGTTTGTTATGTGATGTCGCATGATTTAGTTTGATATAATGTGATGTTGTGTGATATCACGTGATTTAGTTTGTTTTTGTGTGATTTAGTTTGTTATCGTGTGATATCGCATGATTTAGTTTGTTATCGTGTGATATCGCGTGATTTAGTTTGTTATCGTGTGATATCATGTGGTTTAGTTTGTTATCATTTGATATTGCGTGATAGAGTTTGTTATCATGTGATATCTTGTGATTTAGTTTGTTATGTGATGTCGCATGATTTCGTTTGATATAATGTGATGTCGTGTGATATCACGTGATTTAGTTTGTTATTGTGTGATTTCGTTTGTTATCGTGTGATATCGCGTGATTTAGTTTGTTATCGTGTGATATCATGTGATTTAGTTTGTTATCGTGTGATATCACGTGATGTAGTTTGTTATTGTGTGATTATTATGTGGGTTAGTTTGCTATCCTGTGATATTGCGTGATTTCGTTTGTTATCATGTGATATCTCATGATTCCATTTGTTATCATGTGATATTGTGTGATTTAGTTTGTTGTCGTGTGATTTTGTTTATCATGTGATATCTTGTGATTTAGTTTATCACGTGATATTGTGTGATTTAGTTTGTTATCGTGTGATATCGTGTGATTTAGTTTGTTGTCATGTGATATCTCATGATTTTGTTTATAATGTGATATTGCATGATTTAGTTTGTTATTATGTGATATCTTGTGATTTCGTTTGTTATGTGATGTCACATGATTTAGTTTTATATAATGCGATGTCGTGTGATATCACGTGATTTAGTTTGTTATTGTGTGATTTCGTTTTTTATCTTTTGATATCATGTGATTTAGTTTGTTATCTTGTGATATCACGTGATGTAGTTTGTTATCATGTGATATCATGTGATTTCATTTGATATCATGTGATATCGAGTGATTTAGTTTGTTATCGTGTGATCTCGAGTGATTAGTTTGATATCGTGTGATTTAGTTCATCACGTGATATCTCGTGATTTTGTTTGTTATCGTGTGATATGTGATTTAGTTTGATATCATGTGATATCCTGTGATTTAGTTTATCATGTGGTATCGCGTGATTTATTTTATGTGATTTATTTTGTCATGTGATATTGCATGATTTAGTTTGTTGTCATGTGATACCTTCTGATTTTGTTTGTTATGTCACATGATTTAGTTTTATATCATGTGATGTCGTGTGATATCACGTGATTTAGTTTGTTTTTGTGTGATATCGCGTGATTTAGTTTATCGTGTGATATTGTGTGATTTAGTTTGTCATCGTGTGATATCGTGTGATTTAGTTTGTTATTGTGCGATTTCGTTTGTAATCGTTTAATTTTGTTTATCATCGTGTGATATCGCGTGATTTAGTTTCTTATTGTGTGATTTAGTTTGTTATCGTGTGATATTGTGTAATTTAGTTTGTTATGTGATGTCACATGATTTAGTTTTTTATAATGTGATGTCGTGTGATATCACGTGATTTAGTTTGTTACTGTGTGATTTAGTTTGTTATCGTGTGATATCGTGTTATTTAGTTTGTTATGTGATATCGCGTGATTTAGTTTATCGTGTGATATTGCGTGATTTCGGTTGATATCACATGATTTCGTTTGTTATCATGCGATTTAGTTTGTTATCGTGTAATATAGCGTGAATTAGTTTATCGTGTGATATCGCGTGATTTAGGTTGATATCACATGATTTAGTTTGTTATCGTGTGATTTAGTTTGTTATCGTGTGATATCACGTGAATTAGTTTATCGTGTGATATCGCGTGATTTAGTTTACCATGTGATATCTCGTGATTTCACTTGTTATAATGTGATGTTGTGTGATTTAGTTTGTTATCATGTGATATCTCGTGATTTAGTTTATCATGTGATATTGCATGATTTAGTTTGTTATCATGTGATATCTTGTGATTTCGTTTGTTATGTGATGTCGCATGATATAGTTTTATACAATGTGATGTCGTGTGATATCACATGATTTCGTTTGTTATTGTGTGACTTAGATTGTTATCGTGCGATATCGCATGATTTAATTTGTTATCGTGTGATATTGCATGATTTAGTTTGATGTCATGTGATATCATGAGATTTAGTTTGATATCATTTGATATCGTATGATTTGGTTTATCATGTGATATCGCGTGATTTAGTTTGATATCGTGTGATTTAGTTAATCACGTGATATCTCGTGATTTAGTTTATCATGTGATATGTGATTTAGTTTGATATCAAGTGATATCCTTTGATTTAGTTAGATATCATGTGATTTAGTTTGTTATCATGTGATTATGGCGTGATTTAGTTTATCGTGTGATATTGCGTAACTTAGTTTATCGTGTGATATTGCGTGATTTAGTTTATAATGTGATATCGAGTGATTTAGTTTGATATCGTGTGATTTAGTTCATCACGTGATATCTCGTGATTTAGCTTGTTATCGTGTGATATGTGATTTAGTTTGATATCATGTGATATCCTGTGATTTAGTTTGAAATCCTATGATTTAGTTTGTTATCGTGTGATTATGGCGTGATTTAGTTTATCGTGTGATATCCTGTGATTTAGTTTATCGTGTGATATCCTGTGATTTAGATTATCGTGTGATATGTGATTTAGTTTATCGTGTGATTTAGTTTATCATGTGATATCTCGTGATTTCATTTGTTATAATGTGATATTGTGTGATTTTGTTTGTTATCATGTGATATCTCGTGATTTACTTTATCATGTGATATTGCATGATTTAGTTTGTTATCATGTGATATCTTGTGATTTCGTTTATGTGATGTCGCATGATATAGTTTTATACAATGTGATGTCATGTGATATCACATGATTTAGTTTGTTATTGTGTGATTTAGATTGTTATCGTGCGATATCGCATGATTTAATTTGATATCGTGTGATATCGCATGATTTAGTTTGATGTCATGTGATATCATGAGATTTAGTTTGATATGATATGATTTAGTTTATCATGTGATATCGCGTGATTTAGTTTGATATCGTGTGATTTAGTTAATCATGTGATATCTCGTGATTTAGTTTGTTATCGTGTGATATGTGATTTAGTTTGATATCAAGTGATATCCTTTGATTTAGTTTGATATCATGTGATATCATGTGATTTAGTTTGTTATCATGTGATTATGGCGTGATTTAGTTTATCGTGTGATATTGCGTAACTTAGTTTATCGTGTGATATTGCATGATTTAGTTTATCGTGTGATATCCTGTGATTTAGTTTATCGTGTGATATGTGATTTAGTTTATCATGTGATATCCTGTGATTTATTTTGATATCATGTGATTTAGTTTGTTATCGTGTGATTTAGTTTGTTATCGTGTGCTTATGGCGCAATTTAGTTTATCATGTGATATCCTGTGATTTAATTTATCGTGTGATATCCTGTGATTTAGTTTATCGTGTGATATCCTGTGATTTAGTTTGATGTCATGTGATTTAGTTTGTTATCGTGTGATGATGGCGTGATTTAGTTTATCGTGTGATATTGCGTGATTTAGTTTATCGTGTGATATTGTGTAATTTATTTTGATATTGTGTGATATCGCGTGATTTAGTTTGTTATCCTGTGATTTTGTTATCATGTGATTCAGGTTTATATCACATGAGTTAGTTTGTTTTCATGTGATATCATGTGATTTAGGTTGATATGTGATTTTGTTATCATGTGATTCAGGTTGATATCACGTGATTTAGTTTGTTATCGTGTGATATTGTGTGAGTTAGTTTGTTTTCATGTGATATCATGTGATTTTGGTTGATATGTGATTTTGCTTTTCGTTTGATATCGATTGATTTTGGTTGATTCACACGATTTACTTTGTTATTGTGTGATATCGCACATTTTAGTTTTTGCTTGTCTTACAAGGAATTTCCAAGGAAATCTAACAAAGGTGGAGGCCGTTCAGCCCATCATGCCTGCGTGAACACCATACCAACTTGTCTACACAAGATCCAGCAAAGAAAATGCAAAAAAAGTTTTTAATTAATGATATACATTTTTTTTATTTGTTTTTGTTGTTTTTGTAATTTTTTTTGTTCCCCTCAGGGGAGGAGCATGGGCTTAATGAAGAGCATGAAGCTTAGCACAACATCAACCACACAACCCACCTTGTCAAGACCCCCACCAACAGCACTCCGTACACATTTACACAATCACCCATCAATGCTCAAACTACCGAAAAGTCTTATCAACATCCCCATACCCCTCTATCTCCACAACTTCCAGGTACCTATCTAATTCTAATTTAAACTTATCGACTGTTTCTGCTGCCACTACCTTTCCAGGGAGACCATTCCATGCATTACCTACTCTCTGAGTGAAAATCCCCTTCCTTACTTCCATCTTAACTCTCCTCTTCTTTACTCTCAAAATATGCCCCTGGTCCTATCACTGTCGACTCTGTTGAATAATTCATCTGCACATATTTTATCCCAACCTTTCATTATCTTAAACATCTCCATCATAAATCCTCGTAACCGCCTCCTTTCTAGTGAATAAAGCCCTGTCTCCTTCAGCCGCTCCTCATAGCAGAGTCGAGCTCGGCCCGGAATCAATTTAGTAGCCAAATGCTGAACCCTCTCTATGGCATCTCTGTCCTTCCGGAACTGTGGTGACTAAAACTGCAAACAATATTCCAGATGTGGCCCTCACTAAATTCCTGTACAATGTTAACACCACCTCTTTTGATTTATAAATGATCCCCTCCGAATACAACCGAAAACCCTGTTTGCTTTACCTGTGGCTGCCTGGCACTGTACTGCCTGCTTGCCTCCCATATCTATTCCCACCCCCAGATCCTTCTCCTGTGTGACACACTCCAAAACTAGAACGGGCACTAAGTAGAGCGCATACCTTCGCCAACGCTACATTTTGCCCCCCCCCCCCCCCAGAAACCGTTGATTGTGAGGGTATTTAATCCCATACCACATCTGCCATCTCATATGTGTTATGATGGCTTAAAAACATTAAATTTCGTGTGTCATATCGTATATCACAAGATTGGGCATTGAATTCACAACATTTTGGCATTAGTTCCATGCAAATTGGATAAAAATCGACCACACTATGGCAAAATGACGATTTTGACCTTTTCATGACCTCGACCTTGACCTTTGTAATCTTAATTTTGTAATTGGTATTAGAGTGTGGGGAACAGAACAGTCAACATTTTGGTGTTGGTTTCATGCAAATAGGATAAGAATTGACCGTGTTATGACAAAAACCGCACATTTTGCAATGTCGTGACCCCCCCCCGACCTTTGACTCCCAACCGCTAATCAGGGTTATTACGTCATTGTGTCATGTCACATATCACAAGATGGGGCATTGAATTCTGAACATTTTGGCATTAGTTGCATGCAAATTGGATACAAATTGACCGCGCTATGGTAAAAAGACGATTTTGACCTTTTCATGACCTTGACCTTGACCTTTGACCCGATCGCTCCCAAAATCTAATCAAATGGTCCTCGGATAATAACCAATCATCCCACCAAATTTGCTGTGATTCAGTTCAAAACTTTTGGAGTTATGCGAATAACAAACAAACAAACAAACACACATATTCACAAATAAATAAATAAATACACAGCGATCAAAACATAACCTTCGCAACAAAGTTTGGGAAGGTAATTACCCCATGCATCCTGTAATCTCTATTTTCATTGTTCTTTCCCATCCCCAACACCTTACACTTGTTCAGGTTAAATTACATCTGCCAATCTTTTGCCCAATCTATACAAGTATCAATACTTTCCTGAATCTGATCCCCACCCCCTCTGCTATCCACCTTACCTCAAAGCTTTGTGTCATCTGCAAATTTGGAAAGTTTACTCTTCACCCCATTATCCAAATCGTTGATGTAAATACTGAATAGTAATGGTCGGAGTAATGATGCCTGATGTACCCCACTACTTACATCCGCCCAGCAAGACATCCTCCCACTCACAGCCACTTTTTGCTTCCGACCACGAAGCCAGTTTGGAATGCATTTAGCTACCTGACCAGCCACTCCACAAGCCCTCACTTTAACTAACAACCTCCAATGTGGTACCTTATCAAATACCTTCTTAAAGTCTCGATATACTCTGGTCACTGCCTTTCCCTCATCCACCCAACCAGACACTGCCTCACATAACTAAAAGATTTGTGAAACAGGAACTACCTTTGGTAAACCCATGCTGACTACCTTTAATTAGTTTGTATTTCTTTAAATGGTTCCTCATCTGGTCCTTAATTAATGTCTCCAACACCTTCCCCACAACTGAAGTCAAACTAACAGGTCTAGAGTTTCCCAATTCTTCTCTGGATCCTTTCTTAAATAGTGATGTTACATTTGTTACTCTCCAATCCTCCGGTACCTGTCCTGACTCCAAGGAACTGTTGAAAATATCCGTTAACATCTCACTTACCTGCTCAGCACCTCCATCAATACTCTCGGGTGCATATTATCTGGACCTAGAGCCTTATCTACTCTTCGATTACCTGGCTGTTCCTTTACTTCCTCCACTCCAACCTGGATCTTCTGTAAAAGCCCTTCCTCACCTCCTCGATAGACACTCTCAGCTATTGGCAATTCTCCTGACTTCTTGTGTAAATGTTGAAACAAAATACCTGTTTAATAAGCCTGCCATCTCACCTTCATCACAAACCACTCTCCAGGTGCTACTCCTCAATGGGCCCACACTGGTCCTAACCTGTTCTTTTCCCCTGATATACTTAAAGAAAGCCTTGCTATTATGTTTAATATTCTTAGCCATGTCCTTCTCATACTCTCTTTTGGCTTGTTGAGTTATTTTCTTAACTTGCCTCTGTTTACTCCGACAGTGATATAAATCTAACTCCAGTTCTATTATTTTAAACCTAATAAATGCCTTCTGTCTCCTTTATAGCATTCCTTGTTTCATTACTCAACCACCCTGGTCTCTTTCTGCTTCTAGTTTTACACCTCATTGGAATGTACTTACTCTGCACTCTGCACATTTGCTCCTTGAAGGTTTTCCATTTTTCTGATGCCGATTGTTCTGTTGTTAGAGTCTCCCAATCTACATCACCCAATTCTCTCCTCATACCCTCAGAGTTTGCCTTCCTGAAATCTAATATCCTGACCCTACTATCCTGAACTCTAACCCTTAACATAATCTTTGCACACACAATGTTATGGTCACTTGCTCCTAAATGCTCCCCAACCTGCACCTCCTCCACCATATTGGGATCTTTTGGTTAAAAGGAGGTCCAACACTGCATTCCCCGTCATGGGCTTATCTACAAACTGGGAGAAAAAGCAATCCTGGACTAAAACTTGGAAATCCTCATCTGCTCTTCCCTTTCCCTGTTCCTGGACCCAATCTATCCCTGGCAAGTTAAAATCCCCCACAATCAATACTCTTCCCAAACCACATGCCTGTTTGAATTCTTCATGTACTCCTCCTTCCTCCTCTTCCTTCCCACCCAGAGCCTTATAAAAGCATCCTTCCAGTATCTTACTGTTTTTACAATCTCTAATCTCTAATCTGTACCTATATAGAATCCTCAACATTTATTCCTTCCTAATGTCACCCCTTTCTCTTGATGCAATGCTGTCCTTCACCCAGATTGCTACTACTACTCCCATTCTCTCCTTCCTATCACACCGATACACCTCTTAATTACATTGTGAGGTTTTCACGACAGTAAATAGTTACGAAGAAGAAGAATATGTAGGGTTTTAGTAGAATAAGGCAAATGAAACATAAAATGTCATTCAAAGTTTTTAAAGTAAGAAGCAAATTAATTAAATTCCAAGGAATGTTGGTTCATTTTGGAGGTAATGAGAAAGGAAGAAACAACGAATGAACCAAGGAAAGAAATAAGAGGAAAAATGAGTTTGTGATGGCTCTTTTTGCAAGCGGAAATATTTGTTTGTTTGTTTTGAAACGAGGAGGAGGAAATAAGATAAGGTTGAGGAGCGTCAAAGAGAACACTTTGGATGAAGCAGAATGAGGCACATATCTTGAGAGGTTTTCGCTTGTCTTCATGGAGAGGTGCTTGAAATTCAAGCGTGAGATGGACACTGTCATGGCACCTTATACGGAGGTCTATAAGGACGGGAAGAGCAAGGCAAAGCAGACAAAGATCACCTCCTTCACAAAGTCTGATGGCCTTGATGACCCGAAGCCAAGGACATCCCCGTTATCTCAATAACCTCCAACGCCTTCTGCAAAAAGGTGGATAAATTTTAGAGTTGGTTCCCCTAACTCTATTTTTCCCATAAGATCTTAACCTTGTACATCACGGTTTTGCCCATCGTGGGGTTTTTCAAGATCGTAACCCCTGCGAACAGGGACGGTCTACTGCACCTACACATGATGAGCCACATCCCGAGCCAGTCAATTAATTATTGCACCCCGAAAAACAAAACTTTACTACAACCAGCAGCACCACCAGAGCGGCATCCCATTCCTAAACAGCTGAATCTACCGAACTCAAAGGGGGAATTCCTCTTCAGGGATGAGGGGGAGTGTGTGTGTGTGTGTGTGTGTGTGTGTGTGTGTGTGTGTGTGTGTGTGTGTGTGTGTGTGTGTGTGTGTGTGTGTGTGTGTGTGTGTGTGTGTGTGTGCACGTTTCCTCTTCATCATTCACACACATTTCGCACCATTCATTCAATAGTAATACGAAAAGAAATTGGTCCACGCACCTCATTCAACTCATTCCCCTTTCATCTTTCATCTTTCATCTTGTCAGGATGGAAAGAAGAAGGCCGGATGAAGGCTTCTACTAATGTCAGCCAATTAAAATCCCAATGCTGGCTTAACGGTAAAGGTGGATAGCTTAAGATCTTAGGGTCTTGAGTTCAAGCCCCTGTTTTTTTTTCAACGTTGAATTAACACCAGGTGGGTTGAATCAGTCTGTCATCCTTACGAGGTTGGCAAAATGAATACCAGATAAATGGTAAAAGTGGCATTGCAGGAGAGCCACGAACGAGTTAGGGTGAGGGGGGAATGATCTTGTTAAACAGATGATGTCTGGTCTATCAGCAGTGACCTAGATTGAGTGATCTGTCAGGTTACAGCAGAGACCTCAGATGTTTGAGATCCACACAGTTAGAGACCGGGTGTGGAGGAGGTGTTGCGAAGGTGGAAGATCGGGGTGGGGGCGGGGGAGAGGGTGTGGTGAGGTCTTGGTGGGGGAAAGGTGAGGTTTGTGGGGTGGGGTCAGGTCAGGTCAGGTCAGGCCAGATTAGGTCTTTAACTTGCTACAGGTATCATGTAAACCAGTACTAACCTGTTTCATGGCCAGGTTGTCGGCGACTACACCGTCTCCCCTACCAGGTTTCCTGGTGAGGAGGGTGTATGGATATGAACACCCAGCAGGAATAAAAACCAGAGTTGGTGTCAAAGCCACCCAATGCTCGCCTGTTTATACGTTTATCGTTTTTAAAAGACTCATCTAATAATTAATATTTTTTATAAAGCATTGCAGTGAAGTCTGAGCCAAATAATTTTAAAGCAATATATGTATTTGTATATTGTAATCAGTAACAAGAGCACAAGTGAGCACAATATACGTCCGAACAAGAAGGTATATACAGAATTGTGATACTACATGGAAAACAGCATCCTGGTTGCCATGGCAACCACTTTAGATGACAAACGTATGTCGCGACACACCGTCTCCACAGTCTGTACCTATGTACCAGATATGAAACGAGAAAGTTGAAAACTTTGGGAGTTAGAATGCGGACAGGAACGGACGGACGGACGGACGGACAGACAGACAGACGACCGGTATCACATAATACGCCCCGATATATATATATATATATATATATATATATATATATATATATATATATATATATATATATATATATATATATATATATATATAAAATAGAGTGGGAGATAAAAACATTAGAAAGGAAAAAATAACTTGCACCAAAAACTTTTACATTTTCACGCTCACGCTCACACCGGAGGTATCGCTATAGCTCTCTGTTCTTTGAACAGGCGAGCTAAAAAAAAACCTGTCAAAGGACAGAGGAGCTCCTTGTGAGCCAACGGCCATCCATATCTAGTACCCAACTGTGTCTGTGGACATCCTCCTGCAGTTGGGTTACTTTTTATTAGGAGGTTGGTGGCAGGATTTGCACACTGCCACCATAAATCACTTCATTCTGCAAAATCCATAAACGCAAAGAAAACTGAAAACCCACTCTGTGGGAGTACCTGTTGTGCTGCTGCTCTTCACAGGCCAGCTCACTGGATGACGGGACTGGGGCAAAGCCTTCGGCACCCCCTACCTTTGATTGGAGGAAAGGCATGGGGTAGGTGGTGGTTGTATGGCAGCTGAGCTGCTGAACTGGTACTCATTTCGCCGACTTTGGAAGGATGACAAGCTGAGTCAACCCCCTGGTGTATTAATTCAGCGGCTAACGGGGCTTGAACTCAGGACCCGAGGATCCCAAGCCACCATCCTAACCACTGAGCCAACACCAGGCTTTTGGCATGGGCTAAACTTCCTGGGTCAGATTGCAGTGGTGGAGTGGTGCTGAGTTGTCATCCACCAGATGGCAATCCCCTTGGGTTAACCTGAGGCCGTCACTTCAGGTGGGTGCCTGGAATGTCCTTTCCCGAAGAGAGGATGATCACCTGTCTCTGTTATCATCTGAGCTCCAGCATTTGAACATCGGTATTGCAGCTCTCTCTGCGTTCAGTGAGGTTCGGAGACTGGATAGTGGCGAGATCATGGTGGGTGGTTACACCGACTATTGATCTGGTCGCTCTGATGGTTACCATGCCCAAGGAGTTGCTGTAGCTGTGTCCAATAAGCTGACTCCCATGATAATTGAGGTAACACCAGGCAATAAGCATATTATGACACTAAGGATTCGTCACTCCTTGGGTCATTTTCCTGGTCTCTGTATATGCTCCGACTGAGGCGAGTGATCTCACCGTGAAGGACGCATTCTATGCCATGCTCGAGTCTGTGGTTCATCACTGCCCTCGGAGAGATACTCTTCTAGTCTTGGGGGATTTCAATGCATTGACTGGAACTAATCGGGATGGTTATGAGACGTGTGTTGGTCCCCATGGGTTTGGAACTGTGAACCTGAATAGCACTAAGCTCCTTGACTTTGCAAGATGTCGTGGACATAGAGTTCCTGGTTCATGGTTTCAGTGTCCACAGCGTCATCACTGGACTTGATATTCCAACGCTAGTGGTGTGGCAAAGGAGATTGACCACGTGCTCGTTCATGGTCACTGGAGGATGATCCAGAACTGCAGGGTCTTCCAGAGTGCTCATTTCCTCAAGTTGTAGCAATTCTGAAATTGCAGCTTAAATCCGGTAGAATGGTACCATCCCAACCTAGGTTGGATGTTGGCAAGTTCAAGGATGAGAGGGTAGCTGAGGAGTTTGTGAACAGGCTGAGTGAGAATTTAGGGGGTCTGGGTGCTTTAGGGAATCGTGAAGAGTTGTGGAGTGTCTTCAGGACTACCATCCTTGATGTTGCCGATGGATGTCTTGGAACTCACCATAGGGTGGAGAAGAATTTTGTCCCTCAAAGGGACACTGGATACCATTGACCAGAGTCACAGGGCCAGGCTGAATGGCAGAGTTAAGCTGTTCAGGGAGCTAAGGCATAAAACTGTACGTGTGCTGAGGGTGGACAAGGAGGCATATGTGCAAGGAATCTGTGAGGGGGTAGAGCATCACATGTGGTCAAGTGATTCTCGTGCTGCTTTCAGGGGAATTAGTGCAATTTGTTCCTCCAAGCCCGTCCCCCAGTGTACTGCAGTATGAGAGGAGGGGGTGGGCTCTTGATATTGGAGTCCGAAGTGATGGCCCGCTGAGCCGGTTACTTTGAGCAGCTGTTCCAGACTGACCCACCAGCTGTTGACTTGGATGTCAGGGGTGTCACTTCCTGCAAAGAATCCTTGGCTATCGCTGGTTGGACTTTTGAGTGGAGGAGGTCAATGGGCAGACCACGTGCCTCATGTTTGCAGCAGGTTGACCGGCATCTCAAGGAGATGGGGATGGGCCAGGCATCTGCCTGGGGGGTGGCCAGACGGAGGCCGCTGGAGTACTGGTGGAAAGTGGACGCAGCGACACACTGCTCTGGCACATGCTCCCATTCCAGACCTGACCTGGGGTGAGGTTTGATTGAGCGGTGTGACGGAATGGTTTGAGTATGTGGGGTGTGGGTGAAATTTTTAATGTGTGGAGTGCGGGTGAAGCTTTGAGTGTGTGGGGTGCAGGTGAAAGTTTGAGTGTGTGGGGTGCGGGTGAAGGTTTGAGTGTGTGGGGTACGGGTGAAGGTTTGAGTGTGTGGGGTGCGAGTGCGGGTGAAAGTTTGAGTGTAGAGTGTGGGCGAAGGTTTGAGTGTGTGGAGAGATGCTATGTTTGTGTGTGGGGTGAAGGGGAATCATTGAGTGTGTGGGGTGAGGAGGTATACAGAAAGGGGAAACATGAAGCTTTGAGTGAGTGGGGTCGGGGTGTATGTTTATTGATTACAGATTGATTCCCAATTCCAGATTGATTTTAAATGCTTTTAATGGAAGGACAAACCATTTATATTTGACGTAGATTCAATTTGCGGATATTGCGAAAAGAATGGGGTGGGAGGGGGAAATGTAGAACCAGAAGTAGAAGGAAATTCAAGTAGAAATGAGAATCGTTGAAGGAGTGAAAAAAAAAGTTTTTTTTCATATTGATTTATTGAAGTGAGGAAAGGAAATAGGATAATGTTGAGGAGGTAGATGCAAGATACCTGGGAAGAAGGAAACAAAAGAAGGAACACAGAGACAAAGAATTTTCACACTTTCTATCCGAGGATAGGCTGTGTCAGGCCTAGAACAATACGAAACAAACGAAATGAAAATCACAATCAACAAACCGAGCCAAGACACGACAACATAAAAACATGATGAATCCGATTCGGAAAGCTCAGCTTAGTGGGCTGCAAACGCAGAGCTCTGATTTTCACGAGCACGTGCAGATAACCCTGAACCAGAAGTCCAATAGCTTCCTCATCTTTATAACATCTCCACCATCCTCTATCCTAAATCAAGCCAGAATTCCCTCCTCAATTCTCCTTGTAAACATTGCTACCCACTTTCCATTGAGCATTTGACCATCATTCTGGAAACACTCCCTTTGCCTCCAAAGTGATTCCCATTGCTTCCGGAATGCAAAACCTTTCTCCCAAGACCATTCTTCCAGCCACAGGTTGACATTACCGCTCTGCTCATAAATCATATTCCCTTTTTTAAAATCTGCTGAGAAGACCAGAAAACATCTCACAACCCTCTGCTTGAAGTCACTTACCCTTTATCCCAGACCTACTTTTCAAATACTTCACGTAAGCTTTCTCAACATCGTGTGCTCCCTGGAGTACCACAACCAACGTCTTCCTGCCATGACCCGATACCATATCATTTAACCTTCCTTCAATGTCCCTAACTCCAGCTCCTTCAAAACTGTGCACAACTCCATGTCTACGATCCTTCCTCTAGAATGAAGAATCTCCATATTTTATAGTTTTATCATCAACAAAACACCGTTTCCCTAATCTCATTCCTACCTATCTCTATTGCGCTATCCTCACCGCAGCCTGCACTCACCACACCCTCACCGTAGCCTGCACTCGATACCCGCCACCACTGCCTGCCCTCGCTACTTCTGCCTGCACTTGCTACCCCAAGTACCCCATAACCACTGGCTGCACTCGCTACCCCGTCACCGCTGCCTGCACTTGCTATCCCGTCATGCTGCCAATCTCCACTGCAGACTAATGCCACAAACGTAATCCACTTTTGGCTCCAAATTCTTCACTCATTGTCTTCGAAGTAACGATTCAATATTTCAACCGAGCAACAAGCACCTTCATATGAGCTATTTCCTCACACTTCCGACAACATTGAGTCCCCTCTATTTAAATTATCCCAGATACGGCCCACATCAAGCATTTGAAATCTTCTCTTCTCCGATTTCCCAATTGCCTCCGCTCTCTCCCTGATTTCCCAACCATCTTTTTCGGCCAAAATTCAGAAAATGTGTGGGCCCACTCACCTGCATTTGGCCCCGCATTGTCATGTGGTGTGTCAAGTGGTGGCTGACTCACTGACAATGTGCAATTTTATTTCACACAACGTTTCCCCTTTATGTACAATCTTTTTTCATGATACGACCCGTCACTTCAGCACACATAGATACATATAAAAATTAAACGTTTCGTTTTTAAAAGTTTGTTCAACCATTTCTTGGAGTGCTTGGTGAAGCCACTTGCCATGCGTTCTTCAAGCTTCAATAGCAATACCGCGGTTCGATACCGGAGGTAGGAAGGCAAAAATAAATTATTTGATCACAATGAGTAAAAAATGTTTTCAGCTGTTAGGAAGTCATGAATCACCGCATTGCGGCAGGAAGATGAGGTACACATGCTCGCTCTAAGCTGTCTAGCCTGCGTTCGAATCCCGACCCAGCTATAAACTGTCATCCTGGTGTTTCACAGACAGGGTGATTCATCAATGTGTGTGCCGCTGAACTGGACATCACATCTGCCGGAATCCCCACCCTCTCTTTTCCTTCCCTCCCCATCTCTCTCCTCTCTCTCTCTCTCTCTCTCTCTCTCTCTCTCTCTCTCTCTCTCTCTCTCTCTCTCTCTCTCTCTCTCTCTCTCTCTCTCTCTCTCTCTCTCTCTCTCTCTCTCTCTCCACACATATATGGACGGTGGTTATCTCCGCACGTATCCGGACAGTAGCTATCTCCGCACGTATCCGGACAGTGGTTATCTCCGCACGTATCCGGACATTGGTTATCTCGCACGTATCTGGACGGTGGTTATATCCACACATATCCGGACGGTGGTTATCTCCGCACGTATCCGGACGATGGTTATGTCTGGATGGTGGTTATCTACACATGTGTCTAGACAGTGGTTATATCCGGATGGTGGTTATGTCCGGATGGTGGTTATCTCCACATGTGGCCAGACGGTGGTTATGTCCGGATGGACCGTCCCATGACACTGCCTTCCCTTCCCCTCCCCTCACACTGCCTTCCCTTCCCCTCCCCTCACACTGCCTTTCCTTCCCCCACTCTCAAAATGCCTTCCCTTCCCCCACTCCCAAACTGCCTTCCCTTCCCCCACTCTCAAACTGCCTTCCCTTCGTCCACCCTCCTCGCTCACCACGCCTCCTTGCTCCCCCACCCTCCTCGCTCCTCCCTCCTTCTTCACTCCCCCACCCCTCTATTATCTATCTTGGTTGTCCCCTTGCATATTTTTCTCTCCCCGATTATTGTCCTTTATCTCAAAGAGAAGCCGAGCTGTCTTTATCTAAATCCCCCATTTATATTACTCAACTAGAAGGGCACTTGGTAGAGCGCATACCTCCGCCCCGTAATGCCTGATCCACGAGAACATATTTGGCCCATTACATTTTTGAGATACCATGCTATTGTAGATACAGACACACAACCTCAGTACAATTTTAAAACATTTATTGAACAAACAAACAGATTATATGTGCCAGCACAAGAGATCCTGGACAGACAAATTTACTCCAGATCTCTCAACATAACTGGAGAATCTTCGTCTTTATATAGTTTCCAGTAAGACAGTTTTTATAATTTTCTGACACTGACGCCAGTTCACCCGGTCTTGACAATTTCCAGGTGAACCTTATCTTCAGTCTTCTTTGACAGCTCCTGCTTAAATGGTTGGAACACAAATTCAAACCCAGACATATTAATCACACAGGATGCTTGAATGACGTCAAATGCCAACTCTAATGGTCATTAAAATAAGTTTCCATCTTATGTCGGTTAAAAATCAGTCTGCTTCTCCCAAAACTGGGAAGATATATTGTTACGGTGCCAACGCGTCGGCCGCGACACGACTGCCAGACGGAGCCGCAAGTCGACTCGACCGATCGCCCGGAATTCAGATCATACTTCTCCGGAAAAGCCCAGAGAAGACGGGTCCCTTTTAGACCGAAATCCGCCAATGGGTAGACAACGTGGGTATGGTCGATTGCCAACTTCAATTTACCTAAGTACCCACGTGGTCCAACTACCGGGGAATTTCACCCTCGACGGAACTCGTATGAAACCGAACCGCTTGGCGAGCTCGTTCCGTGTGCGATCCCAAGCGGTTTTAATCACCGAGAACCGTCGGACCGAATTATCCTGCAACCACGGCAATGGCCAACTATTCCCTCACACGACATGCTCAGTCAATGGAAGAATGGACACGACGAGCTGAGAACATTTAACAATTGGGGTTTATTTATAATAATAATAATAATGGGGAACCAGGGAACACAAAGAGCAGAACTATACCGAATACCATAAATGCAAATACAGAAACAGCACAGGCACTTAAACAATTCAGTACTTAATGACTGGTGCCACAAACACACATACGCACACTCACACCCAAAGAAGTGGAGGCTATCGCCTTTATTAATACCCCCAGCTCGGAGGGAAGGTGAGCTGAAGGTAAGGGTCTATCTTGGACCTGGTCCTTAGGGCCGAACTGGACCCCCTGCTGTGATCCGGACGATCCAAATGGCTGAAGTCGGTAGGGCGGAGGCTGGCGAGAGAAGTCCCTCCATGCGCAGACACCCTTCGGAACTCGTGCGCGACCTCCTTGCCAGGACCAGAACGACGAACGCGCAGACCCAGAACAGAACGAACGCCAGGGGAACGACGACGTCCAGAACGACAAGAGAATCACGCCCAGCTCTACAACGTGCAGACCGCACCTGACCCAGAACAGAACGCCAGAGGAACGACACCATGCACAGACCGCGCCTCATTATTATACCCCCAGCTTCAAGGGGGGGGCGCCTCCTCACAACTCCGCCCTCTCCACCCGGACGACCTTCTGCGTATGCGCCCTCGTCATCCCTCCCATTGGCCAAAACGGGCGGCAAACCCCCCGATTGGCCAGGTGGCGTGGTGACATCACTTGGACCCGCTCCTGGCACAGGAAGTTGAGCAACATGACGTCGGCCACAGCGAGGTGAAGGAAGCGAGGGCGATGCGGTGAGGTCAGTGGTGCAGTCGGTGATGGAAAAATAAACGAAAAGCAAACCTGACTATTAAAATAACTTCACAGCGCAGGAACATTTAATTACCCGTTAGACCAGGGTCGGGGAACTATCTTTAAAACACGTACTTACCGAGATAACTGAGCTAAAGGACCTGACTGTTGAGTGTGATAGCTTTCCAGATTCACAACACCACCCCATCCCCTTTTTACAGACTCGTCCCGAGTCGTCAAATTTTCGTGTGACCAGCATGTGTAAGTTTTCCCCTAGTACAATTTACCTTCGGATCCCTGAGTGCGACATTTCTCTTTTTACATGTCCCAAAAATAAATAACCTACTGCGCTGCGTAACTAACTAAACAAACTCACACAGACTCATTCGGACAACTTAACTAAAATTGCCGGCACTCAAACAAACATGCAGGTGGTGTTCAACTTATTTACAATTTTATCTACTATTTTACACAAACCATGGCCCAAGACCTGGCATCTGTGGGAGAGAAGGCATGGCAAAGTTAGGCAACAGTTATGTGAGGGTGAGTGCTCCACAGCTGAAGGTCGGACGTCTTCGGGGCCTGTTCAAAAGGCCCCTTTGTTTGTCACTGAACCTTCTTTTTTTCAGTTTTCAGCTGCTGGAGGCAACTCACCCTAACCCGGCATGCCATATGCCATCCCACAGGCCATTTGAATGGGGTAGCCAGGCTGCCCAAATGCAGTCTCTGGTTCCCTTGTGCAAGAACAGGGAGGTATCTGGCTGCCCAATGCAGTCCATGGCTCCTCCTTGTCATGAACTGGATGGATGTTGCAGCAGATGGAAGATGCAAAACACAAAGAATTGACTGGATGGATGCAAAACACAAGAACGGTGCACGGTTTGCACAAATGCAGTCCCCGTGTGCAGTTGCCTGCAGGGCAGTCCTTGCAAAACTGCTTGGAGATGGATCCTGGCACGCATGGTGATGAATGACACAGGGCAATGCAAACAAAGGTTAGCAGGCATGGGGTTGTGGCAGAGGCAGGCAACAAGGCATGGCAAGGAAAGGCCGGAACAGGCCGCTGCAGCACAACCAGGCCGGCAGGTGAAGCTGGCCGGCCTCTTGTGTGGTTCCCTCAGGTCTGGAGGGAGTGCGGTGGTGCCGCCCGCCCTGAAGGCGGGCTCGGACCTACCCTACTGTCTCCCCCCAACTTATCGCCTTTGCCTGTCTCTGTCCATACCCACTTCCTTAATTTGTAACAACAAAACCAAATTTAGCCTCTTTTTTGTTTTATTATTTTCTTTTTACAATCCGTCTCCCGAACCCACTTTATTGTCCTAGTCCGGCTAACCTATCATGTCAGCCTAGCCTACTCCCAACCCCTACATTCCCTGTCTGGAGGGGAATAGGGAAGAAACTAGCGTCCTGTCTTGAGGCCCAACAAAGCCTCAGAATGGCCTCCTCAGAGTTCAGCAATCTACCAAGGTGGGTCCAGCGGCCTACAACGAGCGAAGGGATGGATGGTGCGAAGGGGTACATCTCCTAACTATCCTATCATTCATTAACCTTAAACTATCCCGGAGCTTTCCAAAAAACCCTGACGCTTTAAACCATAGGTTCTAAAAACCATGATTCCCATCGCCTGTGTTGGTGTCCATAATAAATTTGGGCCGAGCCCTCAAATTTTCTCTCGTGCCCTCGCACAATTTCATGGCTGGTCAGCGTGGCTCACTTGGCAGGAACTACCCTCTGCTGAATCTCAAACTACAGCACCCCCGGGTCCTGAGGCTGTCTCCGAGCCTACCAGCTGCCTATGAACACGGGGGGTTGCCCTCTCTGGCATTGCCGCCCTCCCATGCCCACGTGGCATTATGGCGCTCCGGGTCCCTATCCGAGGGTCGCCCGTGCCCACAACACTATCCCGGTCCCGTGGACCCTTGGCCTACTCTGGCCGACTAGTCCGGTGCCCGGGGTGCCCTCTAAACAAATACTCACCTTTCAACAGCCATGCTCCCAGCCGGTCCATGAACTCCTGCACCCCTCCAAACGGGTTTCGTGCCTTCTCTCGACACCAACAACAAAAAGACCTCCTTTTTGTAAATTTAACGACCCACTAACTAATATTAAACTGACCCCGGTTTCCCTTGGGTGGGTTTCACTCCTCCCCCCAATCAGTCATTCGCACCATGCATTCCACATTCGCTCCATTCACACTTGGGCCCACTGTCCCACATTTCAATTTTTTCCTTTGAACTCACTCATCCACTCCAACACTGCCATCCTCCAAACTAAATTCCCCTAACTACCTCGTCGTCCCTTTCACTGACGCGCGTTCCTTTTAACTTGACGTAGCTAAGCTACATCTCCACCACACATTTCATGTCTGTCCATGTCTCCAAAAATCCATTTTCTAAATCTATTCTAAATCCCTCTAACTAACCCATTCCACCGGCTCATGAGGCCGGTCGAACTAAACTAACCCATCCCACTAACTATTGCTCCTATGCCCTAATTACAGGATGTCCACCACATCCTGCAGAGCCGTATACCTGGAGCGAGGCTTATTTTTTTTCTACAGCACCATGGTGACGGTTTTCGGCACGCCCCTTCGTCCCTTTGGGCAATACCGACGTCCCCTCGGAAGGCCGATCCATGTGGCCATGACGTCACTCCGCACATCCAAACAAGCGTTCGCTCGTGGGGAATTCGCTGCACTCCAATTCGGGGGGAAAAAAATGTGAGGCGCTGCACTCACACTTTTTACCACACACATACCGGGACATTTACGCTGGGGATTCGCGCTACCCCAAGCAATACCGGGGTCTCCATACCCCCCAAGCTGCGCGTGCACCCGTTTACAGCACTCATCCCCTCTACGTCGTCGCGATCTGCTTCAAGGGGGCATAGCGTCTCCCTCTGTTCCTGAAGGAGGCTATCCTGCTGCTCGCACCGGGTCCCAACACATTCCCCAAGCTCACCCCCATTGTCGCCTCTTCGCTCCACCTGTGTGTGTTCATTAGTTTCGTCCAGTTCACCCTCTATAGTCTATCTCCTGTGTCTGTTTTTATTTCCGTTGTCTTGGTTGTTCTTTTCGTCGTCTTTTATTATCTGTGTCTTCGTTAATTTCTCAGTCACACTTCTTTTAATATTTCCTTCGTCGTCTCCTCATATTTATTCGTTTCTCCCTTTATTATCCGCGTCTCCGTCACCATCAATTTTTCCGTCCTCGTCACCTCCACGTGTCTCGTCCTACACGTCTCCCTAATTATCGTGACGGCGTCTCTCGTCCGACCTCACCCGTATCCCTCGCGGGACCGACACAATCCACACTCCCCCTCGGCTCGTTCGTTCCAACACGTGGCGCCGTCATCTCTGCAATCCACCGTCCGCTTCTTGCCACGCGCAATCGCCATTATGCCCGTCTGCAGGCCTCGCCCCATTCACTGCATCTCAAGTGTTTGCATATTAGCATCCATGTCGCCCCTCATCGCATCCATGTCGCCCATCATCGCATCCATGTCGCCCTTCCGCATCCATTTTGCCATTCATGGCTTGTAAATCGCCCCGCAGATCCCGCGTGTTTGCTTCCGCCCTTTGCGCATTCGTATCCATTTTTCCCATCAACGCCTCAAACATCTCCATCATCCGATCCGTGGGCGAAATCGCACGTGTGGGGGGGGGGGGGTGTTCGTCCGCCACCCCAGCCACTGCGCCCATTTCGGACTCTGCATTTATTTGCGGGGAATAGTCAACCTGCATGGCGGTGTCCTGCACGGTGATTTCGTCCTGGGCCGTAGATTCGTTTACACCACTATCACTACTCACCTGCCTCAGCTCGTCTTGGCTGGACATGTTGCGTGCTGGGAATAAAATTTAATAGCTCGCAATTTGGGGACACGGGGGGGGGGGGGAGTTCGCTCCCTACACCCCTGAGCCGAATCCGTTAATTTTGTGGAGGCGGATGGGCTCGAATTCCGCTCCTGAACACCAATGTTACAGTGCGTCGGCCGCGACACGACTGCCAGATGGAGCCACAAGTCGACTCGACCGATCGCCCGGAATTCAGATCGTACTTCTCCGGAGAAGACGGGTCCCTTTTAGACCGAAATCCGCCAATGGGTAGACCACGTGGGGTAGGGTCGATTGCCAACTTCAATCTACCTAAGTACCCACGTGGTCCAACTACCGGGGAATTTCACCCTCGACGGAACTCGTACGAAACCGAGCGGCTTGGCGAGCTTGTTCGTGTGCGATCCCGAGCAGTTTTAATCGCTGAGAACCGTCGGACCGAATTATCCTGCAACCACAGCAATGGCCAACTCATCCCTCACACGACATGCTCAGTCAATGGAAGAATGCACACGACGAGCTGAGAATATTTAACAATTGGGGTTTATTTATAATAATAATGGGGAACCAGGGAACACAAAGAGCAGAACTATACCGAATACCATAAATGCAAATATATTGTTACGGCTGTGGAAATTCGCATTACACCATAAAGGGCCATCCATCCATTAGGAACATACTCTGTGCAGAGCGTTGGTGCCGCCGAAGCAGTCTCCTTGGCTATTGGGAACAATCCTGGACGGGTCGCCACTCCGACACAGTATACCAGCATGCTGGCACTCATTTTGCCAACCTCGGAAGGATGACAGGCAGAGTCAACCCCACCTGGTGTTAATTCAACAGCTGAGCAGGATTTGAACTCAGGACCCTAGGATCCCAAGCCCACTACCTTAACCATTAAGCCAACACCAGGCATATATAAAGGGCCCGTAGGTGAGATATCTCTAAGTACATGTGTAGTTAGCCCAAACCCTTTGTATAGAGGGAATTTATGTGATTCATCCGGGCTGCGACACTTTAAGTTAGCCATTTTTTTCTGTTCTATCTTTATTTTGAACCAACCACATCTCAACCGCCATCACACAACAACCACGCCACCGCCACCATCTACGCTCCCACATCATCGCATCACCGCCATTCCCAAACAGCACCATAACCATCAAACCACCACCGAAAATCCTCCACCACCTTCACCTCTCTCTTTCTACGGCCATTCCCGCACCACCTGTGAACACTGAACGTCGGGCTGTCTCAGGCCCGTTCGGCGTTTGGTGCTGAGCGCACCGAGCCGCGAGCGCAAATGGCGGCCTTTCCGAGGGGAAAATTCGGATCAAAAACGCTACACGCCCACTTCTCCTCCGTCCAATTAGCGAGCGCGGGGTGGCTTGGCCCCACCTCCAAGCGTGTGTATGTGAAGTCCACATATGCAAATTTTAGGATCAGGAGAGGTTCACGCCCATTTTTGCCCGACCAATGGCTGACCGGGGCGAGGGGGGCAGCGTGGCACCGCCTCCAATCGCATTCTGATCCTAAAATTTGCATATTGGCTGCTGCTGTCCGCCTATAAAAAGGCGAGCGCAAGGCAGAGTCATGAGGATGCGGGTAGGCCCCCCCCCCCCCCGGTCTCGCGGACCTGGCTGCTCCTCTAGGTCCCTCGCACATTTGGCCTACAGGTCTGTCTGCCTCCTTCTCTATGAGGGTGGCTTCTTTCCTTTGCTTTTGTGTAAATGTGTGTTGGCGCCGTCTGTGAAGTAAAACTGTATAAGTGTTGCCGTGTGTGCGCGTAGTCGGTATTAACTCTGCGTCGTTGTTGCTTTTATTGTTTTGCTTGCTTTATGTGCATTTTGACTTTATGGCTGTATATACGTGCTTTCCGTGTGCCGGGAAATAAATGTGCATTGTGTGAACTGTTTTCCCGTTTCTCTTCGTCTTTTCTCTAATTGAATCTCCATCCTGCTTCACGTAAAGAGTTCGTAGTGGGTGCAAAACGCTCGGTAAATAATCTGAACCGTCGAGGTCGACGATAACACCGCTCGGTTATCCCGACAGTACGGAACGGGCCGCCCAAGCGGCTTGTGTCCGGAGTCGACCTGCGGCGAGGTACGATCGCCCGGTTTACCATCCGCGTGGGTACTTAGGTAGGTCGAGTTTGGCGAACAACCCTATCCTACGCGGGTGGCCGATTGGCACGATCGTGGTGAGGTCGAAAGGCCCACCCATGACTAGCTCCCGGCGTTTGTCCGAGAGGGTCACGACAGAATTGTCCGTCCGGTGGGCGACATGCCGCGATTCGAGTTACGTGGCCATCTGCAAGCCAGTGGGCGTGAATTCGCAACAATATATACAGCACCGGCACTTAAACAATTCACTACTTAACGACTGGCGCTACGAACACACATACGCACACTTACACCCAAAGAAGTGGTGGCTATCGCCTTTATTAATACCCCCAGCTCGGAGGGAAGGTGAGCCGGAGGTAAGGGTCTATCTTGGACCTGGTCCTCGGGGCCGAACTGGAGAATGTAGGCAATTTGGTCACAGGAAACTTGGTCACGGTAAAACGGTCACAAGGTAATTTGGTCACGGTAAAACGGTCACAAGGTAATTTGGTCACAGTAATTCGGTCACGAGGTAATTTGGTCACGGTAATTTGGTCGCGGTAATTCGGTCACGGTAATTCGGTCACGGTAATTCAGTCACAAGGTAATTTGGTCACGGTATAATTATTATTATTTATTATTCACTGCATTTAAGGCCATTAAGGCCCAAGAGCAGTTATAAACATCTTCATTTCATGGCCTGCGAATCTTGTCGGCATAATGACGTATTGACCAAGTTTACTGACTGCTATAATGGAATCGGAATTTAAAAGTTCAGAGAGACAGAATCGATTCCATTATAGTAGTCAGTAAACTTGGTCAATACGTCATTATGCCAACAACATTCGCCAGCCATGAAATGAAAATGTTTATTACTGCTCTTGGGCCTGACTGGCCTTAAATGCAGTGAATAATAAATAATAATAATTATACCGTGACCAAATTACCTTGTGACCGAATTACTGTGACCAAATTACCTTGTGACGGTTTTACCGTGACCAAATTACCTTGTGACCATTTTACCATGACCAAGTTTCCCGTAACCAAATTTCCTGTGACCAAATTACCGTGCCCCGAACTGGACCCCCTGGTGTGATCCGGACGATCCAAACGGCCGAAGTCGGTAGTGCGGAGGCTGGCGAGAGAAGTCCCTCCGTGCGCAGACACCCTTTGGAACTCGTGCGCGACCTCCTTGCCAGGACCAGAACGACGAACGCGCAGACCGCGCCTGACCCAGAACAGAACGCCAGTGGAACGACACCGTGTACAGACCGCGCCTCTTATTATTATACCCCCGCTTCGAAAGGGGGGGGGGCGCCTCCTCACAACACCGTCCTCTCTACTCGGACGACCTTCTGTGCATGCGCCCTCGTCATCCCTTCCATTGGCCAAAACGGGCGGCAAACCCCCCGATTGGCCAGGTGGCATGGTGACATCACTTGGACCCGCCCCTGGCACAGGAAGCTGAGCAACATGTCTCTGCAGGGCTCCGCCCACCCCTGACGTCGGCCAGAGTGAGGTGAAGGAAGTGAGGCGAGAGCGATGCGGTGTGGTCGGCGGTGAGGTCGGTGGTGGAAAAATAAACGAAAAGCAAACCTGACTATTAAAATAACTTCACAGCACAGGAACATTTAATTACCCATTAGACTAGGGTCGGGGAGCTATCTATAAAACACGTACTTACCGAGATAACTGAGCTAAAGGACCTGACTGTTGAGTGTGATAGCTTTCCAGATTCACAACAATATTATCTTGAAGCCATCAGAGCTTCGTGAATACATCTGGACACCTTCTCAAATCCACATTCTAACTTGTTTGTATCTGTTTTAAAAATTCCTTGAGATAGCTTTTAAAATGATAGGCAATTCTTCTTATATTCAACTTAGGCCTTAGTTATTTTATAACTTGGTTTACACAGTTCTTCAGCTAAAATGTAGGGTCGGTAGGTCGAAATATAAATATAAATATAATTTCAATTTTTAGAAATTATATATTTTTATGATTTGTTTTCGGATGTTCCATGGAAAAGACAAATGTAGGTGGAGGGGAAATAAATATAAATCCTGGACCAGGAGGATCTCAGAAAACATTGAAGATGGAAGACCATTCAAATGCAGGATGCCCATGTTCACTGTATCATCTGATGTGAAAAACAACAAAGAAAAAAACAGTGCATAGTGCTGGATATGATTAAAAAAAGGTGTCTACGAGGAGGCAACATGCTCAAAACGGTCAATCAGAGCCATAACCAGCTCTTACTTTTCAGCGGGCATCTGATCGTACCGTCTCCCCATCCCCATGAGCACATCAAAGGCTGATTTCTGGTCCGTTGAAGGCTGAATATCAGCATCTCGCAGGGAAACTTTGAACCGGGAAACCAAAATCTTTCAATACGAACAGCGGTGTACAAATTTCGACGGAAACAAAATCGGCACGATCGAGAGTAGCCTGCGAATCATCCCTGCTGCTGCACTGAATTGATGCAATCGGTCGGCCAGAATATTCGTCATCAAGATGTTGCGTGATTAAATCACCAATACAGTCACTCAAATTTATACCGCTGACATACTTCTTAACAATCACTTTCGCCCCAGAAACCACAGTCAATCTGAACCACGCTGGCCACTGCTCAGACGCCATGACCGAAGACTACTGCGCAGTTTGTTTAAAGGGGACTAGGCATTTTGGTGCGTGCGTGCGAAATTACATTTTGAAAATAAATGCCAACGTTTACATTTCGGGTTTTGAAACTTTTGCACCTTCGGTGGAAAATTTATAAATATAAAAGGCTAAAATGTGTTTTATATTTATATTTCATTTTCGGCAAATATACCATCGACAGATCCGTAAACCAAGTTATAAAATAACTAAGGGCTTACCGGCAAAGTTTAACCTGTTTACACAGTTAATATACAGGTGATCTTTCCATACAGAGGAGAAATATAATTATGTTAATTCCAAATCGATACATACTTAAAAAGAATCATGTCATATTTGAGTACATTCTACTTCAGGTTTAACATTTTCATTTTTATACCAATTTTTAATCATCATCAATTTATTTATTATATCAGCCCCAAACCCATCATGATAAAATGTTTCTACACGATGTATGTATCGTTTTTGGCCCTATCTCTCAATGGTGAAGAACCACTTAACAATTCTAGTAGTCAGATCTGGATCTTCATGAAAATCGAATCAATTTGTCCTTGCAACACACCCAACCTGTCCACCAAGTTTCATCCGTATCCGTTCACAACTTTTTGAGATATCGTGCTATATATCGTTTTTGGCCCTATCTCTCAATGGTGAAGAATCACTGAAAAAATTATAGTAGATGGATCCAGATCCGGATCTTCATCAAAATCTAATCAGTTCGTCCTTGTCACACTCCGAACCTGTCCACAACTTTTTGAGATATCCTGCACACAGACAAACAAACAGACAGAAAGAGTGAAAACATAACCTCCTTCACCTTCGGTGGTGGAGGTAATTATTAGATCTTTCTCCCTGGCATAAAAACAACCCTGCCAGCGTGTGTGCTTACACACAGTTCGTTCATTTTGTGAGTGTAAACTTTGCACCATGAGATGATTATGGTTGGTTCATATGGGGGTGTAAAAGAGTTCGGACTCGATTGAGTAACTAGTTGATAGAAGTTCCTCGATTCACAGCACGATAGAGAACTTGTCACAACCCTCAAACAACCCCGCAGAGTTTTATGACAAGCCATTGTCTTTACAAATGCACATTGCTGATTCATAATGGTTGGTATTGACTTTGGACATCACCAACACCCTCTATTTCTCTGGCACGTTCCATGTCTGCATCCCGTGAACCCAGTTTTGTTATTTTTATTTTTTGGTATACCTTGTCAAGGCTCGTATGAGAGCGAGCACACAACGCACAGCAAGGGGGGGAGGCATGCGACGAGAGTGGCGTGGAAAGGACACAACAGTGGGGAACAGAGACATTAGGAGATCTGTGGAAGGGAGATTGATGGGGCGGGGAACATGGGGAATACAAGATGGACATTACAGGGACTTTCAGGAAGGAAAGCAGGGAATTTGAAGGAGGTGGGTTTGGGGTGGATGAGCGAGGATAGAAAAGATCAAGGATTTGGATGGGGGATGATAAGAGGTGGTGGTGAACGGCTGTTTTGAAGGCCTGGAGGGAAGAATGGGTTTGAACAGAGTGAGGGAGTTTATTCCAAAGGCGGGAAAAAAAGAGGATTGAAAGAGTGAAGGTGAGCAGTGATTCGTGATTTCGGTAGTTTTACCAGAAGGGGATGTTGGCAGACCTTGAGCGCCCTGCGGAAATATGGTGGGGACAAATCGCAGACAGAGCAGGGGGGGGCGAGACCAGAGAGGAGACGTTAGTAGACAGAAAGACCACCGACCTGCCTGCGGTGAGAGAGTGAGAGACCCAAAGACTCAGCCTCATCGTGGGAGATGCCAATGATCCGAAATGCCTTGGTTTCCACTGCGTGAAGCCGAGAAAGGTGAGAGACAGGAGCACCAGCCCAGAGGGGAGAGCAGTGCTCCATTAGGCTGTGGACGAAAGCTTTGTTTGTGGTCAGGAGCTCAGGTGGGCCGAGGAAGGACTTTGCACGACGCAGGATTTCCAGTCAGCGACTGGCTTTGGAGGGCAGGTTGGAAATGTGGCTTTCCCAGGAAATAATATGGCAGATAGTGAGACCCAGAAGCTTGAAAGAAAGGACTTCTTCCAGAGGATTGTTGAGAAAGTAGATGGGGGGGGGGGTCCAAACGGCCCTTTCGGAGAGACATAGTGAGAGTGTGAGATTTGTCCGGATGGAAAGACATGTTCAACGTGTTGGACCAGTTTGTGATTTTTCTCCAGATCTGCAGAGAGCGAAGAAGCTGCGGCTTACCAGTCTGAGGGATGACAGATGGTACAGCAGAGGGTGGAGTCATCAGCAAAGAGATAAAGAGGATTTTCCAAAGAGTTGGAGTGATCATTGAAGAAAACCAGAAAAAGAACAGGGCCCAGAATGCTGCCCAGAATGGAACTCCAGCCTGGACATGAAGAGGGGATGAAAGAACTCCATTTAGGGACACACATTGGCTGTGACAAGAGAAGTCTGTGAGCCATGAGTGATGATTGGAGATGGCCTTGGAAGCCATAGGAAGAGAGTTTGGTGAGCAGGGCAGGGTGCCAGGAGGAGGAGGGGAGATTGGGACCATACTCTGTGCAGAGCGTTGGTGCTGCTTAAGCGGCCTCCTGAGCTACTGTAGTGGGGCAACTTAGCTAAATATAGCATAACAATTGTGCATTTTGTGAGGAAAGCACCACATTTGGCACACTAGTAGCCTATCATATTATGAACAGATTTGGATATTGGGCCATCTCAAATTCAGCCGCTGATGGCTGTGGCAGCCATTTTCCACTGCCATCAAAAATTTGAGATGGCCCAATATCGAAATCTGTTCATAATATGATAGGCTACTAGTGTGCCAAATGTGGTGCTTTCCTCACAAAATTCACAATTGTTATGCGAAGTTGCCCCACTACTGAGCACAATCCGGGATGAGTTGTCACTTCGACATAGTATACCAGCATGCTAGCATTCATTTTGCTGACCACAGAAGGATGACAGGCCGAGTTAACTCCACCTGGTGTTAATTCAACAGTAAGTGGGATTTGAACTCAGAACCTGAGGATCCAAAACCCACAATCCGAACCATAAAGCCAACGCCAGGCATAGGGTGCCAGACCGTGTCAAAAGCACGTGATATGCCTTGGGATGTGGCTCTGATTTCATGTCCGGCATTGAGGACCTCCATCCATTGTTGGGAGAGCAGAAGCAGCATATCCAGGGTAGAGTGACCTGGTCTGAAACCAAATTGATGATCGGAAATCAAGCCATTGGAAAAGAGGAAGGATTTAATGTCTGAAGCGATGATGGATTCCAGAACCTTGCTGATAATTGGGAGAAGGCTGATAGCTCTGTAGTTGCAGGGTCTGTTTTTGCACCTTTTCGGTGCAGGGCAGTAATGTTTGCTGATTTCCAAGCAGATGGCAGATGACCTTGAGCAAATGAGAGGGTGAATAGAACAGAGAGAGGGTGAGCAAGAGCAGAGGAGCAGGTTTTTAGGACACGTGGGCTGATGCCGTCTGGACCATTTGCAGAATCTGAGTTGATGTTTGACAGCAAGCTCTCCCCTTTGTCAGAAGAAAAGGACACAGAGTCCAGGAACAGTGTGCAACTGGGTAAGGTTGATGCAGAAATCAATGGGTTTCAGACACAAGATTTAGATGCAAACACAAAGTTTAGGCATTCAGCCTTTTCACGTGCGGTATCAGCAGTGCAGCCATTTGAAGTAAGGGAGGGGATGGAGGGGGAACATATACCAGAAACAGATTTGATTAGATGCCACCAGAACTTGGAGGAGGGAGAGAGATTTGAGAGTTCAGACTTGAGCTTCGAAAGATGTTGTTTTCTGGCTCTCCTAAGGGTAGACAAACACTTGTTCCAAGCTTTATGGAAGGAACTGAGATTGCCCTCAGTTGGGTTTGCTTTCCATGAGGCAAAGGCAAGTTGTTTCAGGACAACTGCCTCGCTACAAGCTTCAGTGAAACATGGGCGGGAGGAAGGGTAGAATAACTGAAGACGAGAGGGGATAAATTTGTGGATGAGGGAGAGCAAGTTTCTTTGAAAGAATTCCCAGGATGAGGTGATGTTGGAGAAAGTAGCGATGGGAGACCAGTCTAGAAGTTTGATGGCTGCTTGGAGACCCTGCCAGTCGGCCTGAGTGAAATGCCAGACTCGACGGCGCTGAGGTGGTTCTCTGATAACAGCTATCAAGATGTCCACTTTGACAAGGACGTGGTCAGAAGAACCGACTGGAGCGGAGGAAGAACAGCAGATCTTTTCAGGGAAATTTGTCGAAATCAGATCAAGAAGCGATAGAGTACCATTGGTTGAGATCCAGGTCGGGAAGTTGACCGATTGAGTCAGTCCCAATGAGTCACAGAAGTCTTTTGCTGAAGTGCCATGACAGGTGAGAGAGGTACCCACACCTAGCCAACTGGCATGATGACAAATGAAGTCACCACATATGAGGAAGAGAGAGAGTTCGGATGAGAAGGTCGAAGTTGGTCCATGTTTTCGGATAGTGAGGTTTAAATGGAGTCATCACTGTTAGGTGGACGGTACAGTACACATAAAAACATGAGGTGGGAGTGGAGGGGAAGCCGTAGCCAGAGGTATTCCTGGGGGTGTGGGGGAGTGAGGGCAGTGCATGGAGAGTGAGGAATAGTGTCTTTGATGAAGAGAGCAACTCCTTCACCAGGACAAGGCTTAGGTCTGTCATACCGGCGGAGGGAGTAACGGGGAAGAGATACTTGGGAGTCAGAGACGTCTTGAGGGAGGAAAGTTTCTGTTAGGCAGATAATGTCTGGTTTGTCAGTGGCAACCTGTATGGAAAGATCAGTTAGTCACAAAACACTTGTCACTCTGCAGGCTCTGATAAACCTTCATGGCTTCCTCTGCTCCACCTCAACGTGCATATCCATGGGGGTCAGCAAGCTGTTGGGATCGGTGACCCCAGGGGCTTCTAATTTCTGGATATACCGGTGATTGGGCTTATCATCTCAATCACTAACGGCATTAGATAAACTCGAGCCACTTTCAGTTGCAGATATTTTTTTTTATTTTTTTTTTTTTGTATACCTTGGTCGAGGCTCGTATGAGAGCTAACACACAACTCACAGCAAGGAGGCATGAGACAAGAGGGGCGGGAGTGGAAGGGACAAAACATTGGGGAACAGACACAGGTGAACTGTGGAAGGGAGAGGGATGGGGATGGGACGGGGAACATGGCGAGGGGAAGATGGACATTAAAGGGACTTTCAGGAAGGAAAGCAGGAGAATTGAAGGAAGTGGGCTTGGGTGGATTATCGGGGGTAGAAAAGATCGAGGATTTGGATGGGGGAAGATAAGAGGTGGTGGTGAACAGCTGTTTTGAAAGCCTGGAGGGAAGAATGGGAAAGAATAGAGTGAGGAAGTTTATTCCAAAGGCGGGAAAAAAGAGGAATGAAAGAGTGAAGATGAGCAGTGATTCGTGATTTTGGTAGTTTTACCAGAAGGGGGTTGTTGGCGGACCTTGAGCACCCTGTGGAAATGTGGTTGGGACAAATCGCAGAGAGAGCAGGGGGGCAAGGCTGGAGAGGAGTCGGTAGAAGACAGAAAGACCACCGACCAACCTGCGGTGATTGAGTGAGAGGCCCAAAGACTCAGCTTCATTGCGGGAGATGCCGATGATCTTAAAAGCCCTGGTTTCGACAGCGTGAAGTCGAGAAAGGTGGGAGGCAGGAGCACCAGCCCAGAGGGGAGAGCAGTACTCCATCAGGCTACGGACAAAAGCTTTGTAAGTGGTCAGGAGCTCAAGAGGGCCGAGGAAGGACTTTGCACGACGGAGGATTCCCAGTCGGCGACTGGCTTTTGAGGCAAGGTTGGAAATGTGACTTTCCCAGGAAAGGTCATGGCAGATAGTGAGACCCAGAAGCTTGAAAGAAAAGACTTCTTCCAGAGGATTGTT
The DNA here is from genome assembly GCF_056783735.1 of Eptatretus burgeri. Taxonomy (NCBI): domain Eukaryota; kingdom Metazoa; phylum Chordata; class Myxini; order Myxiniformes; family Myxinidae; genus Eptatretus; species Eptatretus burgeri. Next base: position 54,365,493 of record NC_140977.1, read on the forward strand.
GAGAAAGTGGATGGGGGGGTTTTGTAAACGGTCCTTTCGAAGAGACATAGTGAGAGTGTGAGATTTGTTTATTCTCCAGACATTGTGTCAGGAGGAAGGTTTTACATTTAAGAAGCAGTGGGAATCATTTCAGGGACAAAGGGAGTGTTTCCGGAATGTTGCCGTATGTTAAATAGAAAGGGGGCAGCAAGGTTTGCAGTGGGAATTAAAGAAGGAATTCAGGCTTTTTTAGGTCAGTGGAGGGTGGGGAAGGTATTAAGGAAGGAACTGATGACATAATTGTGATAAGTAAGACCAGGCAAGAAAGTGGAATTTCAGGAAGGGAAAAGTTAAACATATTCCATTTCAATGCCAGAAGTTTGAATAATAAGATGGAAGAGCTTGAAGCCAAAGTGGATAGTGCAGTGTTGCTGGTGCACCAACTATCCAAAGTGGATAGTGCAACTACGATATAGTTGCAGTGAATGAGACATGGTTTAAGGAGGAGAGTAACTGGAGGACAGGATTAGAAGGCTACAAGGTGTATCGGTGTGATAGGAAGGAGAGAATAGGAGTAGCAATCTGGGTAAAAGGACAGCATTGTATCAAGAGAAAGGGGTGACATTAAGAAAGGAATAAATGTTGAGCATTCTGTATGAGTGGAGATTAGAGATTGTAAAAACAGAAAGATACTGGTGGGATGCTTTTATAAGGCTCTGGGTGGGAAGGAAGAGGAGGAAGGATGAGTACATGAAGAATTCAAAAGGGCATGTGGTAAGGGAATAGTATTGATTATGGGGGATTTTTAACTTGCCAGGGACAGATTAGGTCCAGGAAAAGGGAAAGGGAAGAGCGGATGAGGATTTCCTCATCAGTTTTATTCCAAGATTGCTTTTTAACCTAGTTTGTGGATAAGCCCATGAGGGGGAGTGCAGTGTTAGACCTCCTTTTAAATAACGAAACCAATATGGTGGAGGAGGTGGAGGTTGGGAGCATTTAGGAGCAAGTGACCATAACATTGTGTGTGCAAAGACTTTGTTTAGGGTTAGAGTTCAGGATAGTAGAGTAAGGCTATTAAATTTCAGGAAGGCAAACCTTGAGGGTATGAGGAGAGAGTTTGGTGATGTAGATTGGGACACTCTAACAACAGAAAGATCAGCATCAAAGAAATGGGAAACCTTTAAGGACCAATTGTGTAGAGTGCAGAGTAAGTACATTCCAATGAGGTGTAAAACTAGAAGCAGAAAGAGACCAGGGTGGTTGAGTAGTGAGATGAGGAACGCTATTAAGGAGAAGCAGAAGGTATTTATTAGGTTTAAAATAATAGAACTGGAGTTAGATTTATATCACTATCGGAGTAAACAGAGGCAAGTTAGGAAAATAACTCAGCAAGCCAAAAGAGAGTATGAGAAGGACATGGCTAAGAATATTAAACATAATAACAAGGCTTTCTTTAAGTTTTTCAGTGAAAAAGAACAGGTTAGGACCAGTTTGAGCCCATTGAGGAATAGCACCGGGAGAGTGGTTAGTGATGAAGGTGAGATGGCAGGCTTATTAAACAGGTATTTTGTTTCAACATTTACACAAGAACAGTCAGGAGAATTGCCAAGAGCTGAGAGTATCTATCGAGGAGGTGAGGAAGGGCTTTAACAGAAGATCCAAGTTGGAGTGAAGGAAGTAAAGGAACAGCCAGGTCATCTCAGAGTAGATAAGGTCCAGGTCCAGGTCCAGATAATATGCACCCGAGAGTATTGGGGGAAGTGGCTGAGCAGGTAAGCGAGATGTTAACGGATATTTTGAATAGCTCACTGGAGTCAGGACAGGTACCGGAGGATTGGAGAGTAGCAAATGTAACACCATTACTTAAGAAAGGATCCAGAGAAGAATTGGGAAACTATGGACCTGTTAGTTTGACTTCAGTTGTGGGGAAGGTGTTGGAGACATTAATTAAGGACCAGATGAGGAACCATTTAAATAAATACAAACTAATTACAGGTAGTCAGCATGGGTTTACCAAAGGTAGTTCCTGTTTAACAAATCTTTTAGAGTTCTATGATGCAGTGTCTGATTGGGTGGATGAGGGAAGGCAGTGACCAGAGTATATCGAGATTTTAAGAAGGTATTTGATAAGGTACCACATCGGAGGTTGTTAGTTAAAGTGAGGGCTTGTGTACTGGCTGGTCAGGTAGCTAATTGCATTCCAAACTGGCTTTGTGGTAGGAAGCAAAAAGTGGCTGTGAGTTGGAGGTTGTCTTTCTGGGAGGATGTAAGTAGCGGGGTACCTCAGGGATCAGTACTCGGACCATTACTATTCATTATTTGCATCAACGATTTGGATAATGGGGTAAAGAGTAAGCTTTCCAAATTTTCAGATGACCCAAAGCTTGGAGGCAAGGGGGATAGCAGAGGGGGAGGTGATCAGATTCAGGAAAGTATTGATACTTGTATAGATTGGGCAAAAGACTGGCAGATGGAATTTAACTTGAGCAAGTGTAAGGTGTTGGGGATGGGAAAGAACAATGAAAATAGAGATTACAGGATGCATGTGGTAATTTTGGACCGTGTCACACAGGAGAAGGACCTGGGGGTGGTAATAGATATGGGAGGCAAGCAGGCAGCACAATGCCAGGCAGCTTGAGGTTAAGCAAATTGGGTTTTCGGTTGTATTCGGAGGGGGATCATTTATAAATCAAAAGAGGTGGTGTTAACATTGTACAGGAATTTAGTGAGGGCCACATCTAGAATATTGTGTGCAGTTCTGGTCACCACGGTTCCGGAAGAACATCTTTGCCATAGAGAGGGTTCAGCGCAGGGTTACTAAATTGATTCAGGGCCTAGCTAGACTCAGCTATGAGGAATGGTTGAAGGAGACAGGGCTTTATGCACTAGAAAGGAGGCGGTTACGGGGAGATATGATCGAGATGTTTAAGACAATGAAAGGTTGAGATAAAATAAGTGCAGATTAATTCTTTAACAGAGTCGACAGTGAGAGGACCAGGGGCCATCGCCTGAGAGTGAAGATGGTAGTAAGGCAGGGGTCTTTCACTCAGAGAGTAGTTAAAGCATGAATGGTCTTCCTGGATTGGTTGTGGCAGCAGAAACTAATGAGATCGGTACCTCGATGATATGGAGATAGAGGGGTATGGGGATGTTGACAGGACTTTTAGGTAGTTTGAGCATTGATGGGTGATTGTGTGCACGTGTTCTGAGTGCTATTGGTGGGGCTGTCGTCAAGGGGTGTTGTGTGGTTGATGTTGTGTGTTTTTAACCAAGTCCGTGCTCCCTCCCCTGAGAAAAAAAAAACGTAAAAAATAAATTAATACAAAAACTTATTTTTTCGCATTTTCTTCTTTGGATGTTGTGTTGATAAATTAGTGTTGTGTTGATGTTGCGCAGGCATGGTGGGCTGAACAGCCTCCACCCGTGTCTGATTTCCTTGTAAACTTTGAGTGATCCGGATCCAGGTGACCTCCAACATGTCGGACCAATACGTGGTGACGTCACCAGCCTACGTCAGTCGGAAACCTCGCAATGCAGACAGGACGAACCGACTCTCCGTCACCGTTTCAAGGGCGGTATGCTCCAACATATGACACCCCCTGCTGTCACGACATCAGAACCACGACGCGTCATTTTAATCCTCCGGACATTCATTCGGTTTTGAAAAAGAAGTAATTAGTGACCAGTGAGTCGCTCGATTTTGAGTTACGAGTGGATGGTGTTGGGGAAATTATTACTCTTTAGACAAGACACCTTTACCTCAGTCTGAGTAGGTCAAAGTGTTTGTTTTTTTCCCTCTACTGTTCTATTATTTAGTTGTTAAGGCCTACCACCGACTTATAATCTTGTCTTTCTTTGACACTTTGGACATTGTTTGGTTCTTTTGCAAGTACAAGGTGACCGGGCTGTTTGTCAGGTCAGGTTCGATCTGTGACCTGCTCCAGGTACCATGTAAACCTGTACTAACCTGTTCCATGGTCGGGTTGTCGGCGACTAAACCGTCTCCCCCACCAGGTTTTCTGGTGAGGAGGGTGTTTGGATATGGACACCCAGCAGGATTAAAAACAAAACCTGTCAAAGGGCGGAGGAGCTCCTTGTGAGCCAACGGCCATCCATATCTAGTGCCCAACTGTGTCTGTGGACATCCTCCTGCAGTTGGGTCACTTCTTATTAGGAGGTTGGTGGCAGGATTTGCACTCCGGCCACCGTAAAACGCTTCATTCCGCAAAACGCAAAAACGCAAAAAAATCTGAAAACCCACTCCGTGGGAGTACCTCCTGTGCAGCTTCCCTTCGCAGGGCAGCTCACCGGATGACGGGATTGGGGCAAAGCCTTCGGGACCCCCAATCTTTGATGATAGGAGGGAAACCACGGGGTAACATCCCTGGGTCAGATTGCGGGAGAGTGTGTCGGAGTGGTGCTGAGGTGTCGTCCACCAGACGGTGGTCTCCTTGGGTTAACCTGAGGCGGTCCCTTCGGGTGGGTGCCTGGAATGTCCTATCCCTAAGAGAGGATGATCACCTGTCTCTGTTATCATCTGAGCTCAAGCGTTTGGACATCGGGATTGCAGCTCTCTCTGAGGTTCAGAGACCGGATTGCGGCGAGATAATGGTGGGTGGTTACACCTACTATTGGTCTGGTCGCTCTGATGGTTACCATACCCAAGGAGTTGCTGTAGCTGTGTCCAATAAGCTGACCCCAATGATAATTGAGGTAACACTGGTCAACGAGCGTATTATGAGATTAAGGATCCGTCACTCCTTGGGTGTCATTTCCCTGGTCTCTGTTTATGCTCCGACTGAGGCGAGTGATCTCACCGTGACGGATGCATTCTACGCCACACTCGAGTCTGTGGTTGATCAGTGCCCCAGACGAGATACACTTCTAGTCATGGGGGATTTCAATGCATCGACTGGAACTGATAGGGATGGTTATGAGGTGTGTGTTGGTCCCCATGGGTCAGGAACTATGAACCAGAATAGCACTAAGTTCCTTGACTTTGCAAGAAGTCATGGACTTAGGGTGGCTGGTTCATGGTTTCAGCGCCCCCAAGCTCATTGCTGGACTTGGTATTCCAACGCTGGTGGTGTGGCAAAGGAGATTGACCATGTCCTGATTGACGGTCGTTGGAGGATGATCCAGAACTGCAGGGTCTACCGGAGTGCTCAGTTCCTCAATACTGACCACAGGCTTGTTGTAGCAACTCTAAAGCTGCACCTTAAATCCTGGAGAATGGTACCATCCCAGCCTAGGCTGGATGTTGGCAAGCTCAGGGATGAGAGAGTAGCTGAGGAGTTTGCGAACAGGCCGAGTGGACACTTGGGGGGTCTGGGTGCTTTGGGGGGTCCTGAAGAGTTGTGGAGTGCCTTCAAGACCACCATCCTTGATGTTGCCGGTGGATGTCTTGGAGCTCACCACAGGGCAAAGAAGAATTTTGTCTCTCGAGGGACACTGGATACCATTGACCAGAGTCGCAGGGCCAGGCTGAATGGCAGAGCTGAGCTGTTCAGGGAGCTGAGGCGTAAAACTGTACGTGCACTGAGGGTGGACAAGGAGGCCTATGTGCGAGGAATCTGTGAGGGGGTAGAGCATCACCTGTGGACAGGTGATTCTCGTCCCGCTTGCAGGGGAATTCGCGCATTACGTTCATCCAAGCCCATCCCTCGGAGCACTGCAGTTCGAGCAGAGAGTGGTAGGCGCTTGACAGAGGAGTCTGAAGTGAAGGCCCGCTGGGCCGGTTACTTTGAGCGGTTGTACCAGGCTGATCCCCCAGCTGTCAAGTTGGACGTCAAGGGTGTTACAATCCCTGTTGCTGACCCTCGAATCAACTGTGGTCCACCTTCGCTTGTGGAAACACGGGCTGCGGTGAACCAGTTGAAACGGGGCAAAGCTCCAGGGATCTGTGGCATCCATGCCGAACTTCTCAAGGCTGGTGGAAATGCTGCACTCGTATCGTTGCATGCAGTTTTGTGCTCTGCCTGGAACACAGGCATCATCCCAACTGACTGGAAGAGGGGCCTTGTTGTCCCTCTCTGGAAAGGGAAGGGTGATCGCCAAGACTGCAACAACTACCGAGGGGTGACGCTGCTCTCAGTGCCGGGCAAGGTCTTTGCTCGGATAATTCTTGATAGGGTTCGCCACCATCTGCTTGAGCACCAGCGTCCACAGCAGTCAGGCTTTACACCAAAGAGGTCAACGATTGACCGTATCCTTGCCCTTCGTGTCCTCACCGAACGCAGACGAGAGTTTCGGCAGGGACTGCTTGCAGCCTATGTTGATCTCTGGAAAGCGTTCAATTCAGTGAATCGGAATGTCCTCTGGAGGATTCTTGGTCTTCGTGGGGTGCCACCAAAACTGATCGATCTGATGTCTGAACTCTACTCTGGTACTGAGAGTGCTGTGAAGTGTGGTGGTGCCATCTCTGACTTATTTCCAGTTGTTACTGGAGTTCGTCAGGGATGTGTACTGGCACACACACTTTTCAGCACTTGTATGGAGTGGATTTTAGGGAGGATGTCTGAGAGATCAAGTTGCGGTGCATCGTTTGGGAATGTCAAGATCTCAGACCTTGATTTTGCAGATGATGCAGTCATCTTTGCGGAGACTTTAGACATCCTTTTGGGGGCCCTCGAGGTGCTGAATGAGGAGTCGGAGCCGCTGGGATTACGGGTTTCTTGGGTCAAAACTAAGATCCAGGCTTTCGGTGACATCTTGGATGCTGCTGTCCTGTCTGTGTCTGTTTGTGGTGAGGATGGTGAGGTCGTGGAGAGATTCACTTACCTTGGCAGTGATATTCATGTCTCTGCTGGCTGCGAGTCAGAGGTCAATAGACGTCTGGGTCGGGCCTGGGGAGTCATGGATTCACTGGATCATGGGGTGTGGCGCTGCCGGTACCTGTGGGGGAGGACGAAAGTCTGAGTCTTCAGGTCCTTGGTACTTCCAGTCTTGCTCTATGGATGCGAGACTTGGACTCTGACCAAGGATCTGAGACGGAGACTTAATTCCTTTGGTACCAGGTCTCTTCGGAGAATCCTTGGCTATCGCTGGTCGGATTTTGTGTCCAACGAGCGGTTGCTGAGAGAGACTCGGATGAGATTTGTTACCTGCATAGTCCGTGAGCATCAGTTGCGGCTGTATGGACATGTGGCTCGTTTTCCTGACGCTGATCCTGCTCACCAGATTCTCTCAGCGAGGGAGTCTCATGAGTGGAGGAGGCCAGTGGGCCGACCACGTGCCTCGTGGTTGCAGCAGGTTGACCATCATCTCAAGGAGATGGGGATGGGCTTGGCATCTGCCTGGGGGATGGCCAGACGGAGGTCCCTGGAGTACCGGCGGAAAGTGGACGCAGCGACGCGCTGTTCTGGCACATGCTCCCATACCTGACCTGACCTGGGCTGATAAGCTGTACATTCTGTTCTTTGCGATCAAAAGCCCTCTCTGCTTTAAAATGGGAGATACATATATGAAGGTAGAGAGAAGACAGGGGGACAGCAAATAAATTGTACAAAGAAAGAACTCCTGGTGGACATTGATTTTTTTACTGGACTTCTGTGGTTTATTTATCCCGATACAATGCAACACCGAGTCGGCTAGACGTTGAATCCTCGAGAAGGACAAGATCCCTCAACAATCTAAAGAATCTTTTCGATCACGACGCGGTTCGAGGATAGAAATCCACGTCAGTTTTGGTGCCGTGACTCGGATTTGAACCGGCGTTGTGCGGCGCTCGTGACCGGAGGTGCTTAATCTGCCAGAGGCAGTGCCTGAAGGAACGACAAGTGCTTGAGCGAAGGTAAGCAGGGAGGGTTCTCCGAGGGTGCGATTTATTTTATTCTGTGATTTTCGAGTGAATTTAGCAGTTGTGATCTGTGTGATTTTAGAGATGGGAAACAGAAATTGTAAAAGGAAGGAAATTGTGTATACCGAGGCAAATTGTATTCAAAAACCACGGAGAGGTACATGTGCAAGAATTATGTTTGATAAGTATGGGCCTGAAGCTGTGAGAGACATGGGGAAATGGTGCAATTGGACCAAAAATAGTGGATTACCCTTCCCTGAGAATGGAACGTTCGATCACAAGTGTTTAGACAATTTAAGAAAAGTACTGGAAGTGAAAAATAGTGACAAAAAGGTCCAGAAGCAGGTGAACTGGAGCGTTTATATAAATTGGATGAAGGAATGTCATGACAGAGACGAAAAGGCACGGTTGTTAAACCTGAAGGGTCAGCTAGACCAATTAACGAAGCAAATGCCGGTGAGACTTGAAAATAAAACCAAGAGACAGCGAGCAGTGGCTGTCAGATTTGAGGATGAAGAAGAAGACTCAGATACATGGCCAGAGGGCACAGTTCCGATAGCACAACCGCTCGAGGACGAAGAAGCGGGAGAGACAGGGAGATGATGCCACAGGACAAGGAGAGGCTCAACGGGGAGCCAGGCGAGTAATTAAGAAAGAAACAAGAACACAAAGCAAAAATAAAGTTCCTCTTGCTGACAAGGGTAAAATACAAACTCGATCAAAAAAAATAATGTCAGAGACCGCGAAGGACAGAGATGATGAGGCACTCATAGGCGCATTTCCATTGCGAGATTACCCAGGTGCAAGGGAGGTACAAGCAATATATCATCCGTGGGGCTCTGAATTAAGAGCCATCGTAAATGAGATGCCGAAGATACGAGAGAACCCAAAAAAATTCCAGGCGGAACTACGTGTGGTGGTGGCATGCCATCAGCCAACATATATGGACATGGAAATATTATTAAAATTAGTGGTACCAGAGGGGTTACTCCGACAATTGAAACAGGTAGCTGCATGGCCAGATGAAGCTCCTGGAGACAGGGAGGAGCTCAAAGAACATATCGACACCCTTATTGACGGTGTCACAGAGGTGGTAACACTTAAGACCGACTGGGCAAAAATACAGATATGCAGGCAATGTGCTGGCGAGGACCCATTGGAGTTCTTAGAGCGTTTTCGGGGTGTATACCAATGTCACTCTGGACTGAAAGAAGAGGGAGTACCATTTGCTAATGTATACCTTAATGGTTTGACGGCCAAATTGCAAAATGAAATAAAGCGAGTATGTATTGGTTGGGAATTAAAGGAAGTGAAAGACTTGATGGAATATGTAACACATTGTAATTCATTGTTGAAACATCATTCTGACGAGGAAAACGAATCAACATTAATGCTATCCCAGGTTCAAGGTCAAGGTGAATGCCCCGGGGGAAGGAATGTGAGATATAATGCACAAAACCGAGAGCAAACCTATTACCGTCAGAGACCAAAATACAGAGACCAGCGCAGAGATTTCTGTTATACATGCGGAAAACAAGGACACTGGGCTAACGAATGCCGAAATCGTAGAAACAGTCGAACTTATAGTACGGATGGACCGGTAGAACAGAGACCAGCGGCACAATACAGAGATGAAAATCGCAGACACTCCACGCCTCCAGTGAATGAAAATCCATATTATAGACAACAGGAAAGATGGGGAACACAGTTTGAGCAAGCTGGTTCATTTCAACCCACTGCACCTCAAACCGAATTCCCTCCTCCTCCTCCCCCAGCCTCGTTCCCTCCTCCTCCACCCTCATTTCTACCTCCTCCATCTCAAGGTTCATTTCAAACCCAAAACCCATTCGTTTTATGACAAAGAAAAGAAGCGACTTCGTCTGAGTTACCCTTCCTGACTTTGAAACCATGTGACGAACCGAAATTGACTTTGAAAATTGAAGGCCAAGAGATTCCTTTCTTAGTCGACACAGGAGCAACCAAATCTGCGCTCAGAAGGAGTGATTTCCCAGACGCCCCATTATCGCGAGAACGAGTAAAAGTAGTGGGAATGTCAGGAGTTGCTAGTACGATTCCACTGACAGAGCAGCTCCGGGTGGAAATTGGACCATTGTCTGCAAACCATGAATTTTTGATGGCAACCGATACACCAATTAATCTGTTGGGGAGAGATCTGTTATGCAAGCTGAATTGTACAGTTAAGTGTACTCCTGAGGGCGTATATTTAGAAATATCTCACGAATCGCACAAAACTATGATGAATTTATTACAGGAAAATACAGAAAATCTTGTATATCAATGGACTGTGATTAATTGTGAAGCATTTAACTATTTGCAGGAATATTTGTCACATTTGGAGAGAAACGTACCCGAGGTGCTCGATTGGGTGAGTAAACACGGCATGGACAGACGGTACTTACAGACTCGACTACATTGCATTGCAGATTGCAACATCAAGGGAAAAGATAACGTCTATGCGAGTGAAACACTCTCGAAATTACACCAGACCTTTGACTTAGTGTTGGGAACAATTTGGATTGGGAAGCAAGGGATTGGCCTGGAGGTGCATCTCACGCAGGAACAATTAAAATTGTGGAACCAACCGTCCAGTGTTACACCACAGAAGGTTACCAAGAAACGGACATTGGTCACATGGTAACCTCTTTGAAGAAAGCATCACAAGCGACTTTGATGGAATCGAGCCAAGTAAACGGACTTTGGAAGATTGGGGAACAGGGATACTGTTGGTCAAAATGTCGAGGATCGGCAAAAGCTGTGTTCGAGATGGTCGATCTCTCGGAATTAAATGGGTCAGGAAAATTACCTGAAATACTCGAACAAGTCCCGACTTGTCTGTGGGCAACACATGCCAACGATGTAGGCCAAATTAAAAGTATGAATCCAATCAAGATCACTATAGATCCAGAAAAGAAACTGCCTCGAAAACCGCAATACCCTTTGTCTCCAGAAGCAGAGGTAGGAATTGCTCGCGTAGTGGAAGCGCTATTGAGACAAGGGATAATCATTCCCACCGTTAGTCAATGTAATACACCAATCTTACCTGTGAGAAAACCTGGGAAGCCAACGTGGAGATTCGTACAGGATTTGAGGGCAGTGAATGATGCGGTAATTCCATCTTTTCCTGTAATTGCAAATCCAACTACCATTCTATCAAGCATCCGAAGTACCACTACCTATTTTAGTGTTGTGGATCTTTGTTCAGCTTTTTTTAGTATACCAATAGCACAAGAAGTACAGTTTCTGTTTGCATTCACCTACCAGGGAAGGCAATACACTTGGACTGTATTGCCCCAGGGGTATTGTGAAAGTCCAACATTATTCTCGAGGGCCCTCAAAGACGACTTGGATGATGTAGTTTTCCCTTGTGGATCCACACTGATTCAATATGTTGACGACCTGCTGATCTGTTCAGCGTCAAAAGACGCATGCGAACGAGATACATTGACACTGTTGAGGGCCTTAGCCAGGAAAGGACACAAAGCATCGAGAGCTAAATTGCAGTTTTGCCAAGAAGAAGTGAAATATTTGGAGCATATTCTGAAGAGAGATACAAGACGCATCTCCCCTGAAAGTATAGCGGCAATATTAAACCTGCCCAAGCCAACTACTGCTAAACAGATGAGGTCTTTCCTCGGAGTGACCGGCTATTGCAGACAGTGGATACCAGATTATGCGGCCTTAGTGCGCCCCCTGGTGGACATTGGTTCGGCAAACGCGCCCAGTCCACTTGCATGGACACAAAATGCAGACAAGGCTTTTGTAACGTTAAAGCAAGCTCTTTCTTCGGCTCCCGCTCTGGGTTTACCAAACTATGAAAAACCTTTCCATTTGTACGCATGTGAGAGACAGGGGTTCGCACAATCTGTGCTGACACAGAAGCACGGAAATAAATTACGGCCTGTTGCATATTACAGTACTAAATTGGATCCGGTAGCGCAAGGATTCCCCCCTTGTCTCAAGGCAGTAGCAGCCGCTTCGCTCGCGGTGCAGGCGACAGAAGTACTCGTCCTGGGACACACTTTGATTCTCCTGGTACCGCATGCAGTAACAGCTGTACTGTTAAAAACGAAAACACAGCATTCGTCGGCTTCAAGAGCAACGACATACGAACTCCCACTCACAGCACCCACGAACATTACGATTAGAAGATGCGCACCGCTGAATCCTGCTAGTTTGTTGCCAGGAGTACAAGATGGTGATCCTCACAATTGTGGAGAGATAATCGCCCACACGTGTCTACCATGTCCTGACTTGAGAGACACACCAATCCAAAATTCTGAATTGGTTCTATATGTCGACGGCTCATCATCACGTGCACCTGATGGATATCTATTAACAGGCTACGCCGTTTGCTCTGATCACGAAGTAATCGAAAGCGGGAGATTGGCTGGGAGCTGCTCCGCACAACAGGCAGAACTGTTCGCCCTCACTCGTGCATGCCATTTAGCCAAAGGCCAAATAGTGACAATCTACACTGACTCCGGCTATGCCTTTGGTGCTGTACACGAATTCGGAGCACTCTGGCGCGAAAGGGGGTTTATAACATCATCAGGTGCGCAGGTGAGGAATGGAGCATGGATTGCAAATCTGCTGGAAGCAATACTTCTGCCTCACCAAATTGCAGTGGTTAAATGTGACGCCCACACTGGGAGATCTGATGACGTCTCACGGGGAAATGCCAGGGCAGATGCAGCTGCAAAATCTGCTGCCCACACCAGAGCTCTTTTAATATCACAATGTGTATTGAGACAAGAGGCAACGCCGACCATTGACGATATAAACACTTTGCAGACAGCTGTTAGTGCTAAAGAACGAGATTTGTGGATATTGGCTGGATGTGAATTCGAAAATGAATCCAAATTATGGAGATCATCTGATGGTCGTGTGGTGGCACCAAGAGCTCTATTACCTTGGCTTGCCCGATTGGCACATGGGGCCGGGCATACTAGCAAAGAGGGCATGAGTGTTTCAATTGGGAGACAGTGGTTTGCCCCGGGGTTTAGTCCAATTGCAGAACAGTATTGTAAGACATGTCATATTTGCCAAAAACATAACCCAGCAAGGGGGGTGGAGATGGCCCCAGGGGGTCATCCAATTCCATTCGGACTTTTGTTCATATCCAGATGGATTTTGTCCAGTTACCAAAATGCTGCGGTTTTGAATTTTGCGTTAGTCATCGTCGATTTGTTCACCAAATGGGTTGAGGCTTACCCTTGTCGGAAAGCAGATGCCATTACTGTGGTTAAACTGTTGATGAAGGATTTCATCTGTAGGTTTGGAATACCTTGCAGGATCTCCAGTGACCAAGGTACTCATTTCACAGCCGAAGTGGTGAAAGAATTGTGTTGCGTATTGCAAATCAAGCAACATTTCGACTGCCCGCATCGTCCGCAATCTGCGGGGGCAGTAGAGAGGCAAAATGGATTTCTAAAGAATAAACTGGCCAAGATTTGTGAACAAACTGGATTAAAATGGCCAGATGCTCTGCTAATTGCTCTCATGACTATGAGATCTACCGCAAATCGAAACACTGGCTTATCTCCGCATGAGATTCTGATGGGAAGACCAATGAGATTACCGAACTCACCTCCTTTGACTATAAAAGACATGAACGTGCAGCAAATGGACGACACGTTGCTTACGTTCTGTGTCTCTCTGAATGATGCTGTAAGAACTTTTTATGCACAGGTGAAACAAGCTCTGCCAGAACCAGCCACATCTGATCATCACAACTTCAAACCCGGAGACTTTGTTTATGTGAAAATTTACAAAAGGAAGAACTCTCTTCAGGCACGTTGGTGTGGGCCGTTTCTAATACTGCTAACTACCCATACAGCTGTGAAGTGTAAAGGAAGAGCAACATGGATCCATGCCACACACTGCAAACTGGCACACGGCAGAAAAGAACCCGAGGAGAACATTGCTTCCTGATAACTTTAATGATTCTTTCCATTGCAGGGTTATTTGTACTACTAAATGCAAGTTGTACAATGTGTACTTGGCCTGTTAAGCCGATAAGTACCATCTGTGATCAATGTTATTTGCATGTTCTTTGGAGATGGGCCTGTCAGACTACCCACCAAACTAAGCCTAGGGCATTCAGAGACCGAAGAAGCTTAACGAGCAGAGTGGGTTCACCACATGGAATAAACACTTATCTGGCTCTTTCTCGTAAACATGCGAAAGCTTTTAATAAAACCAATTGCTGGGTTTGTACTAAGATACCTCATTCAGCAGTTACTGGAATACCTCTTCTGGCAATACCATTCAATCTGAGTGAATGGTGTGGGTACTGGGCAAAGGGAAAAAAACTGGGATAAACAAGATAATAACCTTGACGACCACATCGTTACCAATGGAAATGGAAATTGCCTCCGACAACGAAATTTCAGTAACTGGTTTTGGCCAAATTTTAATTTAAGTAAAATGCCTCCACATTTTATGGTTGAACAGGCGACAGAAAAACCTGAACTATGCTTGGTACAAGAGGCATAGGGAGAAAGAAGATTAGGAAATTCTGAATGCAGTAATTATGTCTATGAAAATCACACGATGGGACCACAAGTCGCTTTAAATAATACCTGTTTCGTGTGTGGAAATCGAGCATACCCATGGCTTCCAGTTAATTGGAGTGGATCTTGTTTCTTGTCATTCATTTTGCCACATATGCGCCTGCTATCTAAGTCACCTTTTGAGCATTTGAAACGGGGTAAACGGGGTTTCACGTCAACTGAACTGTTCTTCATGATTATAATCCCTCACTACGGTGTTGGACAAACGTCTGCGGGATTGGCAGAGTTAGCTGCTTCGCTTGAATTATTGGCAAATAAAACTGCTCTCGGCATGGTTGATATCAACTCGGAGGTCGTCGCCTTGCGTGCAGTTTCAATGCAAAACCGAGTTGCGCTCGACCTCATTCTCGCGGCTCAAGGAGGAACGTGTGCTGTAATTAACTCTGAGTGTTGTACTTACATCCCTGATAACTCGGAGAAAATCACAAACATAGCTGACAAGATTAAACAAGAAGGAGCAAAGTATCACAATTATTTTACGAAAGATGGGCTTTATTCCTGGTTTGAAGGGATTTTTGGAGGTTGGGGAACTACCCTATTGCATTGGATTTCTGTTGGGTTATTGTGGATCATCATTGTTTCTTGTCTAAAGAGGAATACTGCTAAAAAGGTGATGGTGGCCCAAGCACCACCCTCATACCCAGGTTTTGAGACTGAGTCCTACGACTCTTTTGAGATAGAACCTGAACTTGGAAATCCATAAGTAGCGCAAATGAATGTGTTCAATATTCACGGGAATTGTCATTCCACTCTTGCCCATCTGCTCTGTTCCCGAAATAGGTTGTTGAAAATCAGCTGTGCAGCCCAACGGGTAGCCTTATCTTCTATCGGCCTAGGGGCCTACCGGAACCTCAACCAGGTCCAAAGCTGTACAACCACATGAAGCCACCTGGCTTGCGGGACAGGAAAGGCTTCGGGACTGAGCTCTACGATGTGAAAGAGGGGGGATATGACTACCCAAGAAAATGGGCACACTCAAACGCAAGAGAAAATGTATTTCCAAGTGAAGAGAAAAAAAAATCGTTAAACTTAACTTGTGTTGCCTTTTTAGGCAACAAGGGGGGAGTGTTGGGGAAATTATTACTCTTTAGACAAGAAACTTTTACCTCAGTCTGAGTAGGTCAAAGTGTTAGTTTTTTTTTCCCTCTACTGTTCTATTATTTAGTTGTTAAGGCCTACCACCGACTTATAATCTTGTCTTTCTTTGACACTTTGGACATTGTTTGGTTCTTTTGCAAGTACAAGGTGACCGGGCTGATAAGCTGTACATTCTGTTCTTTGCGATCAAAAGCCCTCTCTGCTTTAAAATGGGAGATACATATATGAAGGGAGAGAGAAGACAGGGGGACAGCAAATAAATTGTACAAAGGAAAGAACTCCTGGTGGACATTGATTTTTTTTACTGGACTTCTGTGGTCTATTTATCCCGATACAATGCAACACCGAGTCGGCTAGACGTTGAATCCTCGAGAAGGACAAGATCCCTCAACAATCTAAAGAATCCTTTCGATCACGACGCGGTTCGAGGATAGAAATCCACGTCAACGGCAATGGATCGAATGGCCCGTTCAATCACGTGACCCGAAGAAGAGGAAGCCAGGCAGGCGTGAGTGACGTCACCGCGTAGCTGGTTCAGTTTTGTGTGCCGAGAGGTGTCTGGACTCTGCACTCCGGCGGCGGTTTCGGGATCGAACGTTTGAAAAATCGAAAGCATGACCACCACAACGACGTACAAAGGATTTGGGGGAGAGGACAAGCCGAGCTCCAGGTCGGGTATGGCCGTGAGACCCTGACTGGGCGGTGGGCGCTGCAGCTTGATTTATAGTAATAACGGTTTTCCATTGTGAGGGTTTTTAAGGTTTCACAGATTTGTATCTGCGGGGACTCGTCGAGTCGTTCTCGCACGAACATCGATTTATAAATCATCATCATGTCCTTCCAGCTCCGTTTGATGAAGACAATCGTGCGGGATGCGGATCGTGTTCACCCTTTGGTTTCCCGGACAGAGGCCGGAGCCTGGGCGCCGCCCGAAGGGAATGGCCGATAACGAACCGGCCTCGTGACCGGTAACAAACAACCGTGCTGTAACGTACGTACGTTCGTACTGTGAACGGAGCATCGGGGCGCGAATGGCGAGTCGTGGACGAGGGTAAGAACCCGTCCTGTATCGCAGGGCGTGGACATTACGATGGGAACAGCCTTGGGAGTTGGACCCACAACGGGGAGGTCACAAGATTTTACCTGCTCACCTCGTCGGTCCATTTATAACCACGGGACCCACACGGACCATTTATAACCACGGGACCCATACGGAACTTTTATAACCACGGGACCCATACGGACCTTTTACAACCACGGGACCCATACGGACCTTTTACAACCACGGGACCCACACGGACCTTTTATAACCACGGGACCCACACGGACCTTTTATAACCACGGGACCCACACGGACCTTTTATAACCACGGGACCCACACGGACCTTTTACAACCACGGGACCCATACGGACCTTTTACAACCACGGGACCCACACGGACCTTTTATAACCACGGGACCCACACGGACCTTTTATAACCACGGGACCCATACGGACCTTTTACAACCACGGGACCCACACGGACCTTTTACAACCACGGGACCCACACGGACCATTTATAACCACGGGACCCACACGGACCTTTTATAACCACGGGACCCACACGGACCTTTTATAACCACGGGACCCATACGGAACTTTTATAACCACGGGACCCATACGGACCTTTTATAACCACGGGACCCATACGGACCTTTTATAACCACGGGATCCACACGGACCATTTATAACCACGGGACCCATACGGAACTTTTATAACCACGGGACCCATACGGACCTTTTACAACCACGGGACCCATACGGACCTTTTACAACCACGGGACCCACACGGACCTTTTACAACCACGGGACCCACACGGACCATTTATAACCACGGGACCCATACGGAACTTTTATAACCACGGGACCCATACGGAACTTTTATAACCACGGGACCCATACGGACCTTTTATAACCACGGGACCCACACGGACCTTTTACAACCACGGGACCCACACGGACCTTTTATAACCACGGGACCCACACGGACCTTTTATAACCACGGGACCCATATGGACCTTTTACAACCACGGGACCCACACGGACCTTTTACAACCACGGGACCCATACGGACCTTTTACAACCACGGGACCCACACGGACCTTTTATAACCACGGGACCCACACGGACCTTTTATAACCACGGGACCCACACGGACCTTTTATAACCACGGGACCCACACGGACCTTTTATAACCACGGGACCCACACGGACCTTTTATAACCACGGGACCCACACGGACCTTTTATAACCACGGGACCCATATGGACCTTTTACTACCACGGGACCCACACGGACCTTTTATAACCACGGGACCCATACGGACCTTTTACTACCACGGGACCCACACGGACCTTTTATAACCACGGGACCCACACGGACCTTTTATAACCACGGGACCCACACGGACCTTTTATAACCACGGGACCCACACAGACCTTTTATAACCACGGGACCCATACAGACCTTTTATAACAACGGGACCCATACGGACCTTTTACTACCACGGGACCCACACGGACCTTTTATAACCACGGGACCCACACGGACCTTTTATAACCACGGGATCCACACGGACCTTTTATAACCACGAGACCCATACGGACCTTTTATAACAACGGGACCTATATGGACCTTTTATAACCACGGGACCCACACGGACCTTTTATAACCACGGGACCCACACGGACCTTTTATAACCACGGGACCCATACGGACCTTTTATAACCACGGGACCCATACGGACCTTTTATAACCACGGGACCCATACGGACCTTTTACAACCACGGGACCCACACGGATCTTTTATAACCACGGGACCCACACGGACCTTTTATAACCATGGGACCCATATGGACCTTTTACTACCATGGGACCCACACGGACCTTTTATAACCACGGGACCCACACGGACCTTTTATAACCACGGGACCCACACGGACCTTTTATAACCACGGGACCCATACGGACCTTTTACAACCACGGGACCCACACGGACCTTTTATAACCACGGGACCCACACGGACCTTTTATAACCACGGGACCCATATGGACCTTTTACTACCACGGGACCCACACGGACCTTTTATAACCACGGGACTCATACGGACCTTTTACTACCACGGGACCCACACGGACCTTTTATAACCACGGGACCCACACGGACCTTTTATAACCACGGGACCCACACGGACCTTTTATAACCACGGGACCCACACGGACCTTTTATAACCACGGGACCCATATGGACCTTTTACTACCACGGGACCCACACGGACCTTTTATAACCACGGGACCCATACGGACCTTTTACTACCACGGGACCCACACGGACCTTTTATAACCACGGGACCCACACGGACCTTTTATAACCACGGGACCCACACGGACCTTTTATAACCACGGGACCCACACGGACCTTTTATAACCACGGGACCCACACGGACCTTTTATAACCACGGGACCCACACGGACCTTTTATAACCACGGGACCCACACGGACCTTTTATAACCACGGGACCCACACGGACCTTTTTATAACCACGGGACCCATACGGACCTTTTATAACCACGGGACCCACACGGACCTTTTATAACCACGGGACCCACACGGACCTTTTATAACCACGGGACCCACACGGACCTTTTATAACCACGGGACCCACACGGACCTTTTATAACCACGGGACCCATACGGACCTTTTATAACAACGGGACCTATACGGACCTTTTATAACCACGCGACCCACACGGACCTTTTATAACCACGGGACCCACACGGACCTTTTATAACCACGGGACCCATACGGACCTTTTATAACCACGGGACCCATACGGACCTTTTATAACCACGGGACCCATACGGACCTTTTACAACCACGGGACCCACACGGATCTTTATAACCACGGGACACACGGACCTTTTATAACCACGGGACCCACACGGACCTTTTATAACCACGGGACCCATATGGACCTTTTACTACCACGGGACCCACACGGACCTTTTATAACCACGGGACTCATACGGACCTTTTACTACCACGGGACCCACACGGACCTTTTATAACCACGGGACCCACACGGATCTTTTATAACCATGGGACCCACACGGACCTTTTATAACCACGGGACCCATACGGACCTTTTACTACCATGGGACCCGCACGGACCTTTTATAACCACGGGACCCATAAGGAGCTTTTATAACCACGGGACACACACGGACCTTTTACTACCATGGGACACACGCGGACCTTTTATAACCACGGGACCCACACGGACCTTTTATAACCACGGGACCCATATGGACCTTTTACTACCACGGGACCCACACGGACCTTTTATAACCACGGGACTCATACGGACCTTTTACTACCACGGGACCCACACGGACCTTTTATAACCACGGGACCCACACGGACCTTTTATAACCACGGGACCCACACGGACCTTTTATAACCACGGGACCCATACGGACCTTTTACAACCACGGGACCCACACGGACCTTTTATAACCACGGGACCCACACGGACCTTTTATAACCACGGGACCCATATGGACCTTTTACTACCACGGGACCCACACGGACCGTTTATAACCACGGGACCCATACGGACCTTTTACTACCACGGGACCCACACGGACCTTTTATAACCACGGGACCCACACGGACCTTTTATAACCACGGGACCCACACGGACCTTTTATAACCACGGGACCCACACGGACCTTTTATAACCACGGGACCCATACGGACCTTTTATAACAACGGGACCCATACGGACCTTTTACTACCACGGGACCCACACGGACCTTTTATAACCACGGGACCCACACGGACCTTTTATAACCACGGGATCCACACGGACCTTTTATAACCACGAGACCCATACGGACCTTTTATAACAACGGGACCTATACGGACCTTTTACTACCACGGGACCCACACGGACCTTTTATAACCACGGGACCCACACGGACCTTTTATAACCACGGGACCCATACGGACCTTTTATAACCACGGGACCCATACGGACCTTTTATAACCACGGGACCCATACGGACCTTTTACAACCACGGGACCCACACGGATCTTTTATAACCACGGGACCCACACGGACCTTTTATAACCATGGGACCCATATGGACCTTTTACTACCATGGGACCCACACGGACCTTTTATAACCACGGGACCCATACGGACCTTTTATAACCACGGGACCTATACAGACCTTTTATAACCACGGGACCCATACGGACCTTTTACTACCATGGGACCCGCACGGACCTTTTATAACCACGGGACCCATAAGGAGCTTTTATAACCACGGGACACACACGGACCTTTTACTACCATGGGACACATGCGGACCTTTTATAACCACGGGACCCACACGGACCTTTTATAACCACGGGACCCACACGGACCTTTTATAACCACGGGACCCACATGGATCTTTTACTACCATGGGACCCATACGGACCTTTTACTACCATGGGACCTATACGGACCTTTTATAACCACGGGACCCATACGGACCTTTGAAACCACGGGACCCACACGGACCTTTTACTACCATGGGACCCGCACGGACCTTTTATAAACACGGGTCCGTGTGGGTGTTTAGCCTGGCAGAGGTATTTATAAACTGTTCAGCCTGGCGGAGGTATGCGCTCCACTGAGTGTCATTCTGTTTCACCAAGTGTCACTCCATGAGTCTTTATTTCTTTTGAGTGCAGCCTTATGGCTGCTGGTTGCATCATTGGTTAGGGACACAGCTGTGCTGCTGATGCAGTGTCCCTATTACCAGTACACTGGTACTCATTTTGCCGACCTCGGAAGGATGACAGGCTGAGTAAACCCCACCTGGTATTAATTCAGCAGCCAACAGGGCTCAAACTCAGGACCCTAGGATCCCAAGTCATAGTGGGGCAGATAACAGCAATTTTTGAGAAGAATCGTGCAAATGATGATAAAAGCATCAAATTTGGCACATTTGTTCTCCAGGGGATTCTCATCAAATCTGCCTGATTGGCCATTTGAAAATCAAAGATGGCGGCCATTTTTCAAGATGGCCGCCACGTTAGCCTCCCGAAGTTGACTTTTTGCTTAGAAGTATTTGTAGTTGTCCGATTTGCATGATCTAGGTGTGGATACCTATGTTTTCAAGCCTGCTGGAGTGGATTTTCCTGTTTTTAAAGCCCCTTGACACACACTTTTTCTGATTTTGCACCACTTTAATGATTGTCATATGAAGCTCAGACCTTTCCGCAACCGGGCCCTGGCTCGTAAATGTTCAAAGTTATGCATACCATGCGAATGTTCCTCCAGCTGCTACTGTATGCAGCTGCAGAGTGCTGTGCAGGGGAGCCCTGACTGAGAGCACTTGCATCTCCGGTTGCAACCTTTGTTACAGGAACACTTGGTCAGTTCCTGACAGCTGGCTGCAATAGGGGGTAGTGTTGTCCAACATATCTGCCACGTCTCTCCTTTCTGTATCCATCCCCATTCAGCGGGACTGCTCGTGTCTGGACTGGAGATGGTTGCCTGGCCCCAGATGATCCCAGCCTGATAGGCCGCACGCTTTGTATGTTCTCTGAGGGCTGCCTGTGTTGGTGGAATTGAGTTTTACGGCCTCTGCTTGCGGGCAAAGAGATCCAGTCTTGCTCCGTCCACACCAGTGGCTGCACTTGATCTGTCATACATGAGGCCAACGAATCTCTCTAGCCTCTGCAGGTCAAGATCACGAATCAATGTTGGATGCTGGCTGAGATTGGTGAAAGTTTAAGAAACATCATCAAAGACGTTCCAAGTCTGCAACACAGTTTTCTTCCCTTCACCGCGGAAGGCAGACACGACGTCACATCCAGTGAACGCATGGAAGTATGGGATCCCTCAAGCTTTCTCAGGCCCTATTGCAGAAACTACCTCATGGACTGGAATCCATCGCACCTTGGCTCCTTGGCCAAAGGCAATCCACATGTTCTCAAGACCTAGTTCCTGTAAGGATGGCAGTACAGATATTGCTGTGACTAGTACGTCCGTGTCATTAGCCTTAATGATAATGGACTTGCTACCATCTGTCGTTGCATCCCTGGCGTGTACAAATATTCGAGTGTCAGCTTCTTCATGACAACATGGAGACACAGCATCCAGTGACTTCCTTGTGTTGCTAATGGCATCTTCTCCTTTTGTGACAATGACTGTGCTTGTCATCTGTGCTTCACACATCTTTTCCGCAAGGAAGTGAAACAGCTCAGTCTTGTTGCTGTCATCTCGAAGAAAGCTTCTCCAGTTACTTGGGGTCTTACTGGTTCCTGTCACTCTTCTTCTGATTCCTTGCCCCCTTTTCGACCTTGCCTCGGACTTCAGACTTGACTTCTTGTACAGATCAAACACTACGTCCACCCTCTCGTACCTGGCACCATAGGATTCCACCTTTAGGATGATGTCTTCTTTAGCATAGTCATCAAATATCTTTGAAGTGCGTGGAGGTAGGGCATTGATAAGTGCTGAGCCATCGATGATGACTGCATCTCCCCTTAGTTCTCTGTCTCGGATGTTCACTTACGCTTCAAGAATTTCAGCCAGCTGTGACTTCTGACATGTATGAAGCTTGCCGCTGTCACTGAGAGATGCAGGGTGTGACTGATTCTCATGCTTGAAGAATTCTTGCAAGCCACACTGCCTGTTCTGGCATGAGATGAACAGTCGTGAGAACAGCTGACAGTCGTCTTTCAGGACTTTCTCCTTAGAACTTCCCCCAGCTTGCTCTTGTTTGAAGAAAGAAACAATGTTTTTCTTGATTGGATGATAGAAAGGACATTCACCTTCATTCTGTAGCCCCTCCATGAATGAATGGAACTGCTCTTTACCCCGCTGGTGATGTGTAGCTACCATTTCGGCTAGAGTTGGGTCTGCAATGTTCTTCATGTCTTGTACCAGTAAGTCGGCTGATTCTTCTTGGAATGGGTTGCCCATCTCCTGCATTACTGCAGAGAGTGCTTTCACCTTTTCAAAGAAAGATTTCTGGGCACTCAGTGTCTGCTCATGGTGTCTGCTGTTGTTGGTTGCATCTTTCATACCAGACATGGCCTCGTATCCAGCTACTGGACGACTCACTTTGGGTCCAGCGACCATCCACCTACGAAGTGCTGCCGGGTCTTCTGTCAACCCAATTGCTCCTCCGTCACCTTTGATGACTGCATTTTTTTGTCATGGGCTTGGTCGATTGCCAGGGCAGAGAATTCTCTTCTAGACTTGTGGATAACGAAGTTCCCTTTGTGAAACTCCCTGGCCACATCTGGATGTTGTTGCTCAAGCGACATCATATCTCTGAGGTGAACTGGGATCCATCACGCATGGTTGACATTGTTATTCACAAAGAAGTAAGACGCCAGTTCTGAAAGTGCTTCACAGTACAGGTTGAAGTCTCCTTCTCTGAATGAGCGGATCAGGGTGAATATTGTGAGCTCCATGTTCAGCACCAGACTCCAGAACTGGAACTGTGGACTCTCTTGCCTCCGTTGTTCACACCAATCTTCAAAGGTTAGATCTGATCTGTTAGACTCTTCAGAGCAGTAGTCATGGTATGCTTCCTTCATCAGTTTGTACAAGCTGCATGCAGTGATCTGGTGTGCTTGTCTTGTCCTGGTGACACTGGATGCAGACAGGAAAGACTCTGCTGTACCAGATGAGGCAACCTCTGCTTCCACAATGGAACTGGTCCAGCCACTGTCATGTAGTAGTGTTCCTATCGATCTCAGTGCAGCCATTTCTATATGAAGTCCACCAAACATGATAACGAACTTGTCCTCTCCATATTCGGGCCACTTCCATTGGATTTGTTTTGCCAGAGCATACAACGGTTGGTCAGCAGCAATGACAGGTGTCTGTCCTGGGTTCAGGAAAGCCACTGTATCACAGACCTTCTCCATGACATGCTTGATCATTGCAACAGACTGAGCCTGGTCTCGCAACAAAGGCATCAGTGCTGAAATGCTCACTTCAAATGGATGGCTCCTTTTCTGTGTTTCATGGTGGGCTGACCATGTGATGCAGACTGCATTATCCACATCCTCAGTGAGGAACACTTCCTCCAACCAAGAATATTCTTCTTTCAAGTGTGACCAGATTGACTCGGGTGCTGGTAAGGACTGGCTTGCTACTGGAGGAGGATTGGGATTTTTTGTAATGTATGCTGGTCGAACATTGGTGAATGCTTCTGGAAGCTCTGGAACTTTCTTCACCTTCATTTCTGACTCCAGTATGAGCAGCTCACGTTCATCGCCAGCATTTTCAGTGCTTGGATATTGGAAAATGGACACGCTTGTGCCATGGAAGGATGTTTGAGCTTTGGTCGCAGTCAGATTATAATCTATGTTGTCCACTGCTGCAGTTGTGAACAACTGCTTTCTCAAGATTGGGGGAAAGAAGACTCCATCTTCCACATACCATGCAACAACTGCTTCTCCTAACTGGGCTGAGACTTCTAGGACTCTGTCGTATGATATGCTGAGCCCATTCTCATGGAGCATGTCAATGAGTTGTCTCTTCCTCGTGTTGGCAAACACAAACAGGCCAACGTAGACTGCAAAAGGTGTCTCACGGTCCTTGGAATGCCTGTGGACATCCGTTCCTTCCTTGTACTTGGCAAAGCAGTTGTACTGCAGGAGCTGAGATATAGAAAGGTCAGATTTCGATGCTCCATGCTGGAGTTGGGACTTGATGTCTGCGCCATGTTCGACCATGCATACAAATTTCAGAAATGATGGTGGTACAGCCTGTTCTAGGTCTGTGTCGTGAAATGTGCTGCTGAAATGCGACTTTTGATGGAGCATGTCTCGTCTTATTATCCCAGCAGCTTTCGCGAGATCTTGGTTTTTCAAACCCGGGGGCGCGACCTCAAGTGGGGTCGCCGAGCAAATTTCGTAGGGTCGCGGACGTCCGCTTGCAGCGAAAAAAAATTGTCTATTTTCGATCGGTGTTCACTTTTACGGGATGTCATATAAACGGTTCGTTCAAAGTATGGGAACCGGCGCAACATGACGCTTGGAATGGGATCCAGCCGATGCGCGGGCTCGCTGAAGGGCGGTTCATTTTGGTGGGAAATTAGTGGTTTGATCCACGGCCTCTCAGACTCAGACTCTGACTCTATCATTAACGTCTATTCACGTACGACTCGAGACCTTATTTGTGATGGCAGCACCGGCCACCAGCAAATCTCGAGACCGTTCTTACCAGGATAAATTTATGGACCTTTGATTTTACTACATGGTGGATTAAAAGTGGGGCACAGAGGCCTCAGTGTGTGATTTGTTTCGAAGTGCTTTCTACGGAGTCTATGAAACAAAATAAGTTGCAGAGGCATTTGACTACAAAACATGCGCCTTATCAGGATAAGGCGAGAGTGTTCTTTGAGAGGAAACTTCTTGCACTCAAGAATACGCGTCTTGACAGAGGGTACATGCCATCAGACCAATTCTCGGGCATTAGAGGCCTCGTATTGAGTGTCGCTCCATGTTGCCAAGACAAAAAAGCCTCACTCCATTGCGGAAGAACTCGTGCTGCCATGTGCAAATGACATGGTATTGGGGAGGAAGCGGCGAAGAAACTGGCAGTTATACCCCTCTCTGACAATACCATCCAACGCAGAATTGAAGATACTAGTACGTGCCCGTTAAAAAAAAAAAACATAAAAAAATATTCAAACCGCGACCAAGAAACAACAACCACACAGGCCGTTCCATCACTCTGGCGTGCCCGTACGTGCATGGCCCGGAAGTTCGCATATCGCAGTCACGATTATTCGCAATTTAGTTTTAATGGCCAATTATTCAATTAGCGCCAACGTATTTTGCCTTTTCGCAATGTCATCGCAAGGAAAAACACGAATAGAAGAGAAAAAAAATTTACTTCCTGCTTCGGAGCATACCAGCTCACTCTGATGTTACCGAAATTTATGCACCGTCTAATATGAAAACCATCATAACTTGGGGCATTGTGTTTATCTATTAATGCGCATAAGAAATCGAGAAATTATTAGAATACACGAAGTCATCACTCTCCGGAAGTCCGTACGTTGTCACCCGTAATGGGGAACACGGCTGAGGTTCCCTTCCCCCATCGGCCACACCCACGCAGCAACGTGTCTTGTCATTGGTTGGTAAATAAATGGCCATAACTTGGGAAGCACTTGTCCAATTAATATCACACCTTGAAAAGGCACATCCTCAGGTCCCCGGCAATATATCTGGCAAGTTTCAATTAGATCGGACCAGTGGTTGTCGAGAAACAGCGGTGACACAGACACACAGACACACAGACACACACACAGATTGCTGGAATTATGGATAGATGAGTCTGGACGTAACGGCTCAGGTCGTACAGAAGATCAAGGAATTGCCGTGGCACACCATACAGTTGGACGAGTCCACTGATATCGCATCGTACACGCAACTCATCGTCTGGGTCCGCTTCATCAAGGCTGATAACTTTGTCGATGAGCCTCTGCTCATCAAACCATTGGAGGTCACCACCAAAGGCGAGGACATTTTTGGGGAAGTAGAGCAGTTTTATCGTGACCATGATCTGGACTTCGGAAAGTTGCTCGGTTCTACAACAGACGGCGCGCCAGCAATGTTAGGAGTGCGTTCTGGATTCAAGGCTAAGTTGCTTGAGGTGGCTCCTCAGACCTCCATGGTACACTGCATGATTCACCGAGAAGCGCTCGCCTCTCGTACTTTGCCAGAAACCTTGCAGAGCGTGCTCTCAGAAGTCGTAAAAATGGTGAATCACATCAAATCGAGCGCCCTCAACACTAGGTTATTCAGGCTATTCTGCCAGGAGATGGATGCCAACCATAAGAATTTACTTTTCTACACTCAAGTCAGATGGTTATCTCGAGGAAACCTTCTTCTGCACGTTTACGAGCTCAAAGATGAACTGAAGGAGTTCCTACGCACACAAGGGAAAACGGCATGGGTAGCGTTGCTTGAGTCGGACTCTTGGCTGTCAGAACTGTGCTATCTCATTGACATCTCTGAACATCTCAATGTCCTCAACCGCTCCCTCCAAGGCAAAGATGCCAACCTCATGATTTTTCACTACAAAATGAGCGGATTTCTGGCGACTCTAAAATTACTGGCAGACAAAGCAGCTGTTAAGCGCTTCAGCCTTTTCCCCCATCTGGTGGAGCATCTAACGACCTGCCAGTACGATGATACTGAGCTCGACAGTCTTTCTGGGGAGATAGCACGTCACCTTTGGTCGCTCATTGAACAGTTTGAGCACTATTGAAAACCACTGCGCTAGATGGATCGCTTCACTGTACTTGGATGCTTGTGTGAGGATTGAGCCTACATCATTCTCAAAAGCCAGCAGAACATCTCGTCCTTGGCGATGAGCTTGCAGCTTGGGGATGTGAAAAAGCAGCTGGTCCTTAAGTCGAGTAGGATGAACATCAGGCGATTCAACACCAAGCTGCTCCAGCCTCTGCTTGTAAAGCATGGTCATATCACCAAGCCTGAAAATGGGTGGATCTGTACTATCACTGGCAGTTTTCATCTCACTAATGCAGGTGACCAGTTCGGAGAAAGCAATTGGATATGCTTCCTTCCAGTGCTCCTGTGCTTTCCTTTGCTCCTGCGCCTTCGGGTAGTCTCATTCTCGGTTATACAGTGCCACCAAGCAGGCAGGGTGAAATTTCAGTTCTTGTGCTACATCTCCTACACTCAGTTTGGCAAGGAGTTTTCTATCACTGAGTGTTTTTGCACATTTGTTTATTCTCTTATTCAATTTCATTGTCATTGCTTCTCTAAGCTCACCCCCTTGGGTTTCGCAAAGAAAACATTCTTGTGTTTTAGCTTCTTGGACCTTTCGTGGGATCTTACTTCTACTGCCCTCATCACTAGCACCTGCAGGGATTGATCTTTTTTCAGCTCTGTGTAACTTTGTGTTGTTAAATAGAAGCCTGCAACTCTCATGATATCGTGCCTTGTTTTGTCTCAAGGTGTCCTCTATCCCACCACCTTCGTCAAGTCTTGCAGGGTCTAGCTTGATTGGTAGTGCATTGAGTGAGTGAAACAGAGGAATATTCCTTGCCAAGTTCATATACCCATCATCTCCTCTTTTGGCAGGATTGGCCTGGGGGGACTTTAGATCTTCTTTCTTAACCTCCTGACATAGGCAACACTTGGTCCAGACAGTGTTCCATGATTTACCAGTAGAACTCGCGTCCATGGCCAGTATGACGTTCAGGGTTGAGGGTTTATCCTTTTACCACCCTGTACATGTATAATGGACACTTTCCTATATGGGATACAACTAGGTTTATGCATCTGCCCTACACCTAGTCCGATCGTTCATCCAGTGTCATAAGTCCCGTGCGATCTGTACACCATCCAGATAACTAAAACCCCATTATCCTTGGCTCGGCTCTCCCGCGCTGGCACATCCTGTCGATTCAGGTGCGGCTGCCTAACTGATACGGGGTTGATTAGGCAACATTTGGGACACTAGTAAGTTGTTGCAGTATGATGCCAACAATGATGCCAACATACAATTCCTACTTAGCTGACACTGAACCCCATGCTGAGTTTCACAGCAGTGATGTCACCAATGTGCCTTGGTAGTGCCCGACAATCACTCCTTCAAGAAATTCTTACTTGGCGATGAACTGGAAATGTTGATTAAAGGACTGGTAAGTGGCCTGGATTGAATCAGCACATCTGTTTCATCAACTTCGTGCACTTCGAAAATTTGGAGCTAGATGTACTCCATCACACGCAGAGACCTTCTGTGTGCTACCCTCATCTAGTTTAGCCCGCGAGCCAACGCGGTTTACCAGGGTGTGGCCGATGCCGTGCACTAGCAACTTCTTGGAGCCATAGATGAGAGTTGAGCCAGTGATGAGGACCAGTGCCAGTCGTCCATCCAAGGGATGTGGCTGACTGCTGAAACAAAGGTACTACCTCTTACACTACACCCCTACACCCCATGCATAAGTAGCTACTACTACAAACATGTCAAGTCATGCAAACGTATGAAAATCATAAACAAATGTGCAAAATAGGAAAAAGTGTGCGTCAGGGGCTTTTAAAAACAGGAAAATCCACTCCAGCAGGCTTGAAAACATAGGAATCCACACTTAGATCATGCAAATCGGACAACTACAAATACTTCTAAGCAAAAAGTCAACTTCGGGAGGCTAACTTGGCGGCCATCTTGAAAAATGGCAGCCATCTTGGATTTTCAAATGGCCAATTGGGCATATTTGATCAGAAAGCCCTGCAGAACAGAAATGCCAAATTTGATGCTTGTATCATAATTTGCACGATTTTTCTATTATCTACTGCACTATCAGCCACCCTAACCACTAAGCCAACACCAGGCTTACTCCATGAGTGATTTTTCATTTTTAATTAATTTGTAAAAATTTCTCAAAACGTGTTTTCACTTTGTCATTTTGGGGTATTTTGTGTAGATCAGTGACAAACAATAAAATTTAATCCATTTTAAATTCAGGCTGCAACACAACAAAATATGAAAAGGTCGAGGGGTGTGAATCCTTTCTGAAGGCACTGTAAATCATGTGATGTCAAACGAAATCACGTGATATCACGCGATAACAGTCCATGCGGCACGACATCGAAAGAGCAATGAGCTGCAATGGAGGGCAGCGTGGGGCTGTGTGGTGAGACAGAAATGCGGGGTTGTGTATTCCTCCGTGCCAGTCCGCCATCGAGCGAGGGACACATGTCACGATCAGCACATTTTACCACAATAATTCAACCGTGAGAGAAAACACGTGTTCGGGGCGGGCCCGCTTTTTAGAGGAACTTTAAATAACATGATGGTGAGGTTGAAATGTGAGTGTGAATAATTCGAAATTTTCAAAATGTTTCATTTCACTCAGTGAAGCGACAGGTAAAAATGCCTACCTTGTATTATAACTAGATAGGCATTTATATAATATAATAATGACAATGGTGATCAGTCAAAATATCTCAATTGATAATGCAGTGTTGGCCCGTCTTTCTCATGTCACACCCCTCTCTCATCTGTCTTCTGTCACCGCTCTCTCGTCCCTCTCCTGTCACATCCCTCTCCCGTCTCTCTCATGTCACACTGCTCTCTCTCATGTCGCACTGCTCTCTCTCTCTCTCATGTCGCACCGCTCTCTCTCTCTCATGTCACACCCCTCTCTCGTCTCTCTCATGTCACACCCCTCTCTCGTCTCTCTCTCATGTCACACCGCTCTCTCGTCCCTCTCATGTCACACCGCTCTCTCGTCCCTCTCATGTCACACCGCTCTCTCGTCCCTCTCATGCCACACCGCTCTCTCGTCCCTCTCATGTCACACCGCTCTCTCTCGTCTCTCTCATGTCAAACCTCTCTCTCTCTCTCTCTCTCTCTCTCTCTCTCTCTCTCTCTCTCTCTCTCTCTCTCTCTCTCGCTCTCTCGCTCTCTCGCTCTCTCGCTCTCTCGCTCTCTCGCTCTCTCGCTCTCTCGCTCTCTCGCTCTCTCGCTCTCTCGCTCTCTCGCTCTCTCGCTCTCTCGCTCTCTCGCTCTCTCGCTCTCTCGCTCTCTCGCTCTCTCGCTCTCTCGCTCTCTCGCTCTCTCGCTCTCTCGCTCTCTCGCTCTCTCGCTCTCTCGCTCTCTCGCTCTCTCGCTCTCTCGCTCTCTCTCTCTCTCGTCACACCGCTCTCCCGTCTCTCTCATGTCACACCCCTCTCCTATCTCCCTTATGTCACACCCCTTTCCTATCTTCCTCATGTCACACCGCTCTCTCGTCTCCTGTCACACCGCTCTCCCGTCTCTCATGTCACACCCCTCTCATCTTTCTCATGTCACACCCCTCTCCTATCTCCCTCATGTCACACTCCTCTCCTATCTCTCTCCCGTCTCTCTCATGTCACACCGCTCTCCCATCTCTCTCATGTCACACCGCTCTCCCATCTCTCTCATGTCACACTGTTCTAATGTTGCACTGCTCTTGGCTCCTCCTGTACTGAATTCTTCTTTCATTCCATTTAATCCCTCGAGACTTAACCAACAAACTCGTACCTCCATTTTGTTTTATACAAGGGAGAGACCTGTGCATCAATCTTCTGTGACTCGAACACTTTATCAGACCGTAATACATTTTACCATATCATCTCGGTGACCTCAGTGACATTATGACATCCATTAAAAGGCATATATCTATAATTCCAGCAATCTCTGTGTGTCTGTCTGTCTGTGACTGCTGTTTCTCGACAACCACTGGTCCGATCTAATTGAAACTTGCCAGGTATATTGCTGGGGACCTGAGTATGTGCCTTTTCAAGGTTTGATATTGTTGTGGTTACCAGATTCGCAAACCACCATTCAGGTCCCTTAGGTGAGGTATCTCGGTAAGTGCATGTGTAGTTAGGCCCAAACCCGTTGTCTAGTGGGAATACATGTCATTTATACGTGCTGCGACTCTTCAGGATAGCCGTTTTTCTTTTACTATCTTTATTTTGGACCAACCGCCATGATCACAACCACAACATCAACCACCAACCACAACGCCGCTTCACCACAACCGCCATGACCTTTACCGTCGCAACTCGCCACCATCGCATCACCGTCATCTCGCGCCACTCATGGGCACCGATGCTGGACTCGTGTAGGGCGCACGTTGAACAGCGTGTACAAAATCACGGATTTTCTGCTTCAAAAACGGATCCAAAACGACACACGCCCACTTTTTGCCGTCCAATCGGTGAGCGAGGGGCGAATTGGCCCCGCCCCCAGGGCGATCGATATATGCAAATTTGTGGATCAAAAAGCCTTCACGCCCACTTTTTCTCGGGCCAATGGGGAGCGAGTTGAAAGGTCAAAGGGAGGGGGTCAAAGGCGAAGTTACGGGGGGATAAAAGGACGGTGTTCGTCAGTCAAAGGAGTCGTAAAAGTCGGAACGAAGGAGTCGCAAGAGGAACGAGAGAGTCAGCAGAACGGGAACGAGAAAGAGTCAGCAGAACGGAGTAGTAAAGGTCGGAACGAGGCGAAGGAGTGGGAACAGAGAGTCAAGACTTCGCGGGCGGTGGAGCTGCTCGTCGTGTGCGTTGAAGTCGGAACGGAGGGGACGAGCTGTGGAGAGGCGGCGAGGGCGGACGAGGGGTGCTCGCGTCGTGCAGGGAGCTGCACCCCTGGGAGGCCGGCAGCGCGACCTGGCCGAGGTGGAGACGCTCGTCGCGCACATAATAAAGATCCTCTATGCCCCGAGCATCAGCAACCCCCCTCCTGTTTCCCCCCGCGCTGAGATAGTGCGACCAAGGGGGCCCCGTTCCCACCGCCTGCCAGGCACTGTCCACGAGGCCCGCGGGTTGCGGGGCCATCGCCGCTCCGCGTCTCATCACCAGACGGGTAGGCCCGACCAGGTCTCGGCCTCAGGCCTACCTCATTCTTGAGGGTATTTCTTTTCCTTGGTTTTGGGTATGTGTTGTCGGCGCCGTCTGTGAAGTAGAATTGTATAAGTGTTGCCGTGTGCTCGGTAGTCGGTATTAGCTCTGCACTGTGTTTTCACTTTTATGTTTGCTTTTTGTGTAAATGGAATTGTGTTTTCTTTTCTGTGTGCTTTTGGTGGAATTGTATTTGTGTGCTTCCCGTGTGCCGCGAATAAATGTGCTTTATTGTTGAACTGTTCTCCCGCTTCGCTTCGTCTTTTCCCCCATTGAATCCCCATCTTGCTTCACGTAAAGGGTTGGTAGTGGGCTGAGTACGCCCGATAATTAATCGAACCGTCGAGGTCGACGATAACACCGCTCGGTTATTCTGATAGTACGGAACGGGTCGCTATGGCCCGTGTCCGAAGTCGACCTGCGGCGAGGTGCGATCGCCCGGTCTACCCTCCGCGTGGGTACTTAGGTAGGTCGAATTTGGCGAGCAACCCTATCCCACGCGGGGGCTGATTGGCTCGATCGCGGTGAGACCGAAAGGTCCACCCGTGACTGGTTCCCGGCGTTAGTCCGAGAGGGTCACGACTGGATTGTCCGTCCGGTGGGCGACGTGCCGCGATTCGAGTTACGTGGCCGTCGCACGCCGGCGGGCGCGAAAACCGCAACACTGGTGTCAGGAGTGGGATACAAATTCATCGCCCTCCTCGCGGCACTGGTATCGGAGAACAGGAAAACGGGCTCTCCTGTCTCCGGCTAAATTCACGGGAATCGGTCCAGGGGTGAGAGAAGCGACCCCCGATTCCCTCCAAATTACGAGCGAACAAATTAACCCTTCACGAGAAGCAAGATGGCGTCTCAAGGCGAGCGGGAGCCGGGGGTATTAGAAATGGATGTAGAATGTGTAGAATCCATGGTCCAGGATGGAATCCCCGAGCAGGAAATGTTGATTGTGCAGGAACACGGACTCGCCCAACTGAACCCAGGGCCCGAGGTGGGTGCGGCAGCGGCCGCGGTGTATGACACCTCCCCCCCCTCTCCACCAAGACCCTTCCCCAACCCTTGCCGAAACGGCTCAGCTGAGTGCATCCAACATGGCCCAGCTATTCAACATGCTGGCGGCAATGAACGAAAAGATGAATGCGAAAATGATCGAAAAAATGGATGCGAATATGAAGAACGAAATGAAAGGCATGAACGAAAAGATGGATACAAATACAAATGAAGTGAAAACGACGATGGATGCGAATACACAACAAATAAACGAAAAGATGGATACAAAAATGAACGGAATGGAAACAAACATGAAAGAAGAAATGAAAGAGCTACGGGGTGAGACGCAGAACATGGGCCGATGCCTGCAGGCGGGCATGAAGGCAGTGACCAGGGAGCTGGGAATGGCGACTCCACGTGTGGGAGCAAACGAGCTGGGTGGGGGTGCAACGGCTGACAGGCCCGCGGTGGAGGCGGGTGAAAAAATAATTCGTGGAACGTGTTGGGCGAGGGTCGCGACGGTGACCAAGAGGGAAAAATTAAATGGGGAGACCAAAACGTGTGAGACGAGACACGAGGTGACGACAACAGAAATAATAGTTGAGACAAGGGAGGTAAAGGGTGAAGAGTTGGCAGAGACACGGGAGATAGAAAAAATAGAGGAAAGACTACACGAGGAAGACGGGGTAAGTGACGCACACACACACACGGAGGTAGTGGAGGATAATGGGGGTGAGCTCGCGGAGCGTGTTGGGACCCGGTGCGAGCACCTGGATGGCCTCCTCCAGGAACGAGGGGAGGGAGTATGCCCCCTTGAGGCGAGTCACGACCAGGTGAGTTCGGTCGTGCTTTGCGAGGTTGAGGGGACGAGTGCTGTGGACGGGTGCACGGAGAGCTTGGGGGGTATAGAGGCCCCGGAGACCCTTGTGGGGACACAAATCCCCAGTGTGGTTGTCCCTGTGTGTGTGGTGCAAGGTGTGAGTGCGGCACCGTGTGTGGAAGCGACCCCGTGTGTGAGTGGTGTGTGGGTGGCGATGGTGCCAGAGTGCGTGCTTCCCAGCACGCCGGGTGTGGATGGGGCACCGTGTGTGAGTGAGGCCGTGTGTGTGAGTGAAACGGCCAGTATGAGTGAGGCACCACGTGTGAGTGGTGTGGTGGCGATGGTGCCAGAGTGCGTGCTTCCCAGCACGCCGTGTGTGGATGAGGCACGGAGTGTGAGTGAGGCACCGCGGGTTAGTGCCCCCGCGTGTGTGGGTGAGGCACCGTGTGTGGAAGAGACCGCGTGTGTGAGTGTCGCCGTGTGTATGAGTGAGGTACCGCGGGTGAGTGCCCCCGCGTGTGTGGATGAGGCACGGTGTGAGAGTAGTGAGGCACGCGTGAGTGAACGGCCGTGTGCAAGGTCGCTGTGTGCAAGGGAGACCGTGTGTGTGAGAGAGCGGTATGTGAGGGAGATGTCGGTTGGCATGCGGGAGCACGCAGCCGCATCTCCCGGTGTGAATGTGATGGTGTGGACTGTGTGCGTCGTAACACGCAGGTGTGCGTGGGTGGAATGGAGACGACGACGGCGACAGAGGAGAGAAAGCCGGGTAGCGGCTGTGGTTGTTTCGAGGACCGTGCCGGGTTCACCCAGCAGTGAGCACGCGGTCCGTGCTGTGCAACGCACGAGACCGCCACGTGCTCGCTTGCGAGAGTGAAGTCCCGGTCCGGAAACGCACGCGGTGGATTTGCCGATCCCGCGGACGGACAAAGTTTAGGCAGGTAAACGGATTTGGACCGGACGGGTTCTCCACGCGATCGTGTGTGTTAAGCTCCAACGGGCAAAGCACATGTGTTCGCGTGGGAAACCCTCGAGACGTGGGGCTTGTTTTTTTTTTATGCGCACGGTGACGTCATGGCTGCACGTGGGGTTGGAATCCGGCAGGAGGGGTATCTCTGCCGGATGGTCCCGTCCAAGGAGGGACGAGGAACACGTGCAGCTGCATGACGTCACGGGCAGGTGCAAAGTGCGCGAGCTCTGAGTTGCCGCGCAGGTGCTGCGCATGGAAAAAAAAAAAAAAAGCAAGCCTCACTTTCGGGTGTACAGGATTCCTGGGCAAGGGGTGAAAGACCCCCTTACCCTGGGCACAGGATGGAAACTAGTTAGGGGGAAGGGTTAGCTTAGCTAGACCGACTTCATGGGGCAGGGGTAAGTCCTCATGGAGTCCGTGGAATGGATTAGGTAGAGGGATTGTAGCCAGATTTAGGTTGGGAAATAAAATGATTTATTTGGAGACAGTGACTGACAGTGAGTGTGTAGAGGGGATGTAGTTTAGCGACGTAGTGTTAAAAGGAACGTGCTTTAGTGTAAGGGACGACGTGGGAGCACGAGTTAGTTAGGGGATGTAGTTAGGAGGATGGCAGAGTTCAGTGGTGAGTGTGTTGAAGAGTTGGTGAGTGAAGTGGAAGCATGTGCTTGGTGAGTGAGTGAGGCCAGCGGGTCTGTGTGAGTGGAGCGAATGGGGAATGCATGGTGCGATGAGTGATTGGGGGGAGGAGTGACTCCCGCCCAAGGGACCCCCGGGGTCAGAGTAAAGTGAGTTAGCTGGGTTAGTCAAATTGAAAAATGGAGGTCGTTTTGCTGTTGGTGGGAAAGTAGGCTCGAGACCCATTTGGAGGGGTGCAGGAGCCCTGTTGACGGGCTTGGGAGCGTGGCTGCGAAAGGTGAGTATCGCTGAGTGGGTACCCCGGGCACCAGGCTAGTCGGCCGCGGTAGGCCATGGGCCCATGGGGGGCCGGGATAGAGTAGTGGGCACGGGTGCGCCTGCTTGGTGCGGGGGCCCGGGGCGCCATTAGCCGCGTGGGCAGTGTTGTGGGCACGGGTGACCCTCGGAAAGGGGCCCGGGAGGCCGGCCTGCCACGTGTGCGTTTCAGGGGAAGTGCCATGGGGGGCACTCCCTGGTGTTAGGGAGCTGGTAGGCTCGGAGGCAGTGTAGTGCCCGGGGGTGCCATAGCGGGAGATTCGGCAGAGGGTCGTGCCTGCCAAAGGGAGCCACGTGTCCCAGCCAGGAGACCGTGTGAGGGCACGGAGAGAAAATTGGGGGGCGAGGCCCGAAATTGTGAGGACACCAACACAGGCGACGGGAATCTGGGTTGTTAGAACCAATAGTTTAAGCGAGAGGCGCTTGTTGAAAGCCCCGGGGTAGTTTGACAGTTAAATGGTTAGGGTAGATTAGGAGATGTACCCCTCCGCACCATCCATCCCCTCGCTGTCGTTGTGGGCCGCTGGACCCACTTGGTGTTAAGATCGCCGAACTCTGGGGAGGCCATTCTGAGGCTTCGTTGGGCCTCGGCACAGGACGTTAGCTCTCCCTTATTCCCCTCCGGGAAGGGAACGTAGGGGTTGGGAGTAGGCTAGGTGACAGGATAGGTTAGCCGAACAAGGACGATAAAGGGGGTTAGGGGACGATTTATAGTGGGGAAGTAAAAATAAAAACAACAAAAAAATAAGTTGGGGCTAAATTGGGGTTTGACAAATTAAGGGAGTGGGTATGTACAGTGACAGGCAAAGGCGATAGGTTGGGAGGGAGACAGGTAGGTAGGTCCGAGCCCGACTTCCAAGTGGCCAGCACCACCGCACTCCCTCCACCAACCTCCACTGAACGGCAAAGGCTAGCCAACTCCATCGGCTGGCCGTGTTTTTCTTCGAGGCGGAGGCCGGCCAACTTCATCGGCAGCTGTTGTTTTGCTGCAAGGCCTGTGCCATCGGCTGGCCGTGTTTTGCTTCAAGGCCTGTGCCGACCACTTCATCTGCAGCTGGCTGTTTTCTTCAAGGCCTGTGCCGGCCAGTTCAACTGCGGGCTGTGTTTGCCTGCAGCGGCCTTCTTCTGCGGGCTGTGTTTGCCTGCTGCCTTTGCCATGCCATGCCCACTGCCCCTGTTCACCAGCCCCCGTTCAATTTTTGCTTTGCCCCCCCCTGTTCATTTCCATGTGCGCCAGGATCTGAAAGCAACAGTTTGCAAGCTGCAAGAACTGCCCTGTTGGCAGCTACAACACGGGCCTGCAGTGGCGGCCCGTGCACCGTGTTTGTGTTCATGCATCCATTCGTTGTGCTCATTGCGTGTGCCACTTGAGCTGGCACGGAGACTGCGTTGTGCAGCCCAAGCACCGTTGTGGTTCACTGAGTTCAGTTCAAAAAGGAAGGCCTTGGACTGCGTGTGAGCAGCCAGCCACGTTCCCTGTCACCTGCATTGTTTGAGTCAGAGACTGCATGTGGGCAGCCTGGCTCCCTGCTAACTGCTTTCTTTTGCAGAGTTCAATGATCCTGGGCCATGGTTTAGTGTAAGATTTGTAAGTTAAGGTTAAGATGTACTGTACATATGAGTGCGCCCCCGGCATGTATGTCTTAGCGCCGGCAATTTTATTTAAGTCGTCCGTGTGAGTGAGTTTGTTTAGGTAGTTACGCAGCCCTCAGGTTATTTATTTTGGGGACACGAATACCATGAATGTCGCACTCAGGGATCCATAGGTAAAATGTACTAGGGGAAAACTACACATGATGGCACACGAAAATTTGACGACTCGGGACGAGTCTGTAAAAAGGGAAGGGGGTAGTGTTGTGGTTACCAGATTCGCAAACCACCATTCAGGTCCCTTAGGTGAGGTATCTCGGTAAGTGCATGTGTAGTTAGGCCCAAACCCGTTGTCTAGTGGGAATACATGTCATTTATACGTGCTGCGACTCTTCAGGATAGCCGTTTTTCTTTTACTATCTTTATTTTGGACCAACCGCCATGATCACAACCACAACATCAACCACCAACCACAACGCCGCTTCACCACAACCGCCATGACCTTTACCGTCGCAACTCGCCACCATCGCATCACCGTCATCTCGCGCCACTCATGGGCACCGATGCTGGACTCGTGTAGGGCGCACGTTGAACAGCGTGTACAAAATCACGGATTTTCTGCTTCAAAAACGGATCCAAAACGACACACGCCCACTTTTTGCCGTCCAATCGGTGAGCGAGGGGCGAATTGGCCCCGCCCCCAGGGCGATCGATATATGCAAATTTGTGGATCAAAAAGCCTTCACGCCCACTTTTTCTCGGGCCAATGGGGAGCGAGTTGAAAGGTCAAAGGGAGGGGGTCAAAGGCGAAGTTACGGGGGGGATAAAAGGACGGTGTTCGTCAGTCAAAGGAGTCGTAAAAGTCGGAACGAAGGAGTCGCAAGAGGAACGAGAGAGTCAGCAGAACGGGAACGAGAAAGAGTCAGCAGAACGGAGTAGTAAAGGTCGGAACGAGGCGAAGGAGTCGGAACAGAGAGTCAAGACTTCGCGGGCGGTGGAGCTGCTCGTCGTGTGCGTTGAAGTCGGAACGGAGGGGACGAGCTGTGGAGAGGCGGCGAGGGCGGACGAGGGGTGCTCGCGTCGTGCAGGGAGCTGCACCCCTGGGAGGCCGGCAGCGCGACCTGGCCGAGGTGGAGACGCTCGTCGCGCACATAATAAAGATCCTCTATGCCCCGAGCATCAGCAACCCCCCTCCTGTTTCCCCCCGCGCTGAGATAGTGCGACCAAGGGGGCCCCGTTCCCACCCCCTGCCAGGCACTGTCCACGAGGCCCGCGGGTTGCGGGGCCATCGCCGCTCCGCGTCTCATCACCAGACGGGTAGGCCCGACCAGGTCTCGGCCTCAGGCCTACCTCATTCTTGAGGGTATTTCTTTTCCTTGGTTTTGGGTATGTGTTGTCGGCGCCGTCTGTGAAGTAGAATTGTATAAGTGTTGCCGTGTGCTCGGTAGTCGGTATTAGCTCTGCACTGTGTTTTCACTTTTATGTTTGCTTTTTGTGTAAATGGAATTGTGTTTTCTTTTCTGTGTGCTTTTGGTGGAATTGTATTTGTGTGCTTCCCGTGTGCCGCGAATAAATGTGCTTTATTGTTGAACTGTTCTCCCGCTTCGCTTCGTCTTTTCCCCCATTGAATCCCCATCTTGCTTCACGTAAAGGGTTGGTAGTGGGCTGAGTACGCCCGATAATTAATCGAACCGTCGAGGTCGACGATAACACCGCTCGGTTATTCTGATAGTACGGAACGGGTCGCTTAAGTGGCCCGTGTCCGAAGTCGACCTGCGGCGAGGTGCGATCGCCCGGTCTACCCTCCGCGTGGGTACTTAGGTAGGTCGAATTTGGCGAGCAACCCTATCCCACGCGGGGGCTGATTGGCTCGATCGCGGTGAGACCGAAAGGTCCACCCGTGACTGGTTCCCGGCGTTAGTCCGAGAGGGTCACGACTGGATTGTCCGTCCGGTGGGCGACGTGCCGCGATTCGAGTTACGTGGCCGTCGCACGCCGGCGGGCGCGAAAACCGCAACAATATTAATCGGACAAGTGGTTCCCAAGTTATGGCCATTTATTTCCAAACCAATGACAGGACACGTTGCTGCCTAGGCGTGGCCGTTGGGGAAGAGATCCTCAGCCGCGTTCCCCATTACGGGTTACAACGTACGGACTTCCGGATAGTGATGACTTACTGTATTCTAATAATTTCTCGATTTCTTATGCGCATTTATAGATAAACACAATGCCCCAATTCAGTCGTCGTTTACGAGAGCGAAGGAACGTCCTGTGTATTTGTTTGAAAGTTTTTTTTCTCTCTCTTTTTTCTTCTCTTCTCTTTGTGTTTTTCCTTGCGATGACATTGCGAAAAGGCAAAATACGTTGGTGCTAATTGAATAATTGGCCATTAAAACGAAATTGCGAATAATCGTGCGAACTTCCGGACAGTGAGGACTTAACTTCCGGACTTCCGGATAGTGACGACTTGCTGTATTCTTTCTCGATTTTTTTTCTCAATTTCTCGACATTGTATTCTTTCTTTCTCGGTTTCTGTACTTTCTCGATTTCTTTCTCGATTTTCTCGATATTCTCGATAAATTATAGAGAGATAAACACAATGCCCCAATCCAGTCGTCGTTTACGACAGCGAAGGAACGGCCTGTGTGGTTGTTTGAAAGTTTTCTTTGCACGTACGGCCACGCACGTGCGACCACGCGAGAGCGAAGGAACGGCTGTGTGGTTGTTGTTTCTGGCATGCGGTTTGAATTTTTTTTTTTTTTTTTTTTGCACGTACGGGCACGTACTAGTTTATAAAAAGGCATGTATTGCATATAGTACAGTGGTTAATGGCATTTTATTAAACCTCGGTTTAATTTGGAAGAGTAATTTTGTTTTTGAATCGGAAATGTAAAATATTTGTTCATAACATCTTGATTGCTTTCAAAATAGTTCCTTTGATTTGATTTTTCAGGAAATGCTTGTTTCTTTCATACTTGCCTTAAATTTTAACACATTGATAAATAAAATTACCGTAATTGTGGATGTTAAATGAAAGACTTGAGAACTCCCTGATTCCACCCCCTCAGGATCTTGAAACCACCTGGTGGGGGCTCCAGTGATATATTTGGGGGCCACCAACCCATGCCGACATCGCCCAAATCCGCTGCTAACCGCGCGGCAACAAGCAGTATTTTTGCACCCGCTGAGCTTGACGTCTTACCCAAACGCAGTAACCCTCCCGGTGAGTCATCGAGCCAGACTGGGAAGGTTTGAATGCGTGGGGGTGAGGTGTTGAAACGTGTGGGGTGGTTGGTTCAAATGCATGGGGGTGGTTGGTTCAAATGCATGGGGGTGGTTGGTTCAAATGCATGGGGGCGGTTGGTCCAAACACGGGGGGGGGGTGTAGGATCTGAACGCAGTGGGGTGGGGGGGGTCTGAACGTAGTGGGGGGTCTGAACGTAGTGGGGGGTTTCAAATGTGTGGCTGGGGGAGGGGGGTTGAACGTGTGATGGGGGAGAGGGGTTGAAAGCATGGTGGGGGAGGGGTTGAGCTAGTGGTGGGTGGATGGGGTTGCGCGTGGTGAGCGGAGGGGGTTGATCGTGTGGTGGGCGGAGGGGGTTGATCGCGTGGTGGGCGGAGGGGGTTGAACGCGTGGTGAGCGGAGGGGGTTGAACGCGTGGTGAGCGGAGGGGGTTGAACGCGTGGTGAGCGGAGGGGGTTGAACGCGTGGTGAGCGGAGGGGGTTGAACGCGTGGTGAGCGGAGGGGGTTGAACGCGTGGTGAGCGGAGGGGGTTGAACGCGTGGTGAGCGGAGGGGGTTGAACGCGTGGTGAGCGGAGGGGGTTGAACGCGTGGTGAGCGGAGGGGTTGAACGCGTGGTGAGCGGAGGGGGTTGAACGCGTGGTGAGCGGAGGGGTTGAACGCGTGGTGAGCGGAGGGGGTTGAACGCGTGGTGAGCGGAGGGGGTTGAACGCGTGGTGAGCGGAGGGGGTTGAACGCGTGGTGAGCGGAGGGGGTTGAACGCGTGGTGAGCGGAGGGGGTTGAACGCGTGGTGAGCGGAGGGGGTTGAACGCGTGGTGAGCGGAGGGGTTGAACGCGTGGTGAGCGGAGGGGGTTGAACGCGTGGTGAGCGGAGGGGGTTGAACGCGTGGTGAGCGGAGGGGGTTGAACGCGTGGTGAGCGGAGGGGTTGAACGCGTGGTGAGCGGAGGGGGTTGAACGCGTGGTGAGCGGAGGGGGTTGAACGCGTGGTGAGCGGAGGGGGTTGAACGCGTGGTGAGCGGAGGGGGTTGAACGCGTGGTGAGCGGAGGGGGTTGAACGCGTGGTGAGCGGTGGGGGTTGAACGCGTGGTGAGCGGAGGGGGTTGAACGCGTGGTGAGCGGAGGGGTTGAACGCGTGGTGAGCGGAGGGGTTGAACGCGTGGTGAGCGGAGGGGGTTGAACGCGTGGTGAGCGGAGGGGGTTGAACGCGTGGTGAGCGGAGGGGGTTGAACGCGTGGTGAGCGGAGAGGGTTGAACGCGTGGTGAGCGGAGGGGTTGAACGCGTGGTGAGCGGAGGGGGTTGAACGCGTGGTGGGCGGAGGGGTTGAACGCGTGGTGGGGGCAGGGGCATTTGAACATGTGGTGGAGGTTTGAATGCACATTGGGTGGGATGGGGGGGGGTTGAGTGTGCGGTATGTCTGGGGGCTAGGTTAGAACTTGTGTGAGAGGCTTCACACCCACAGAAGACGTGGGGACTTGAACAGGTGGGTAGAAGAGGGTTTAAATGCTTGAGGGGGGTTCAAGCACAGCAGGGTGGTTTGAGTGCATGGCGGGTTGGGTTGAATATGCATTGGGGGGTGGGGAGGTTCTGACCCATGGGAGACGGGGCTTGAATATGAGGTGAGGAGGGCTTCAAATGCGTGAGGGGAGGGTTTGAAAGCGTGAGGGGACAGTTTGAACTTGCGGGTGGCAGTTTGAATGTGCGATTGGGGCGGAGTGGTGGGGGGGGTTGGTTTGAACTGGGGTACTGCATGGCTGTGTTGTGTGTTGTGTCTTCACCTTTGTCCCAGGCAGTGTGATACAGCAGCTATTTTAATTGCAAATTTTGATATTTTAAACTTCTTCAGCAAATCTTTTTATTTCTAAAAGGAAGTTTATGAATACTGGTTCTTTGAGTAGCTGCTGCTACTATTGATATTACTACTGTAATGTTCAGTGTATTTAACTCCCACCAAACAATGTTTGGGATAGGCAGGGTAACTCTGTGGTACAATCATTGGGTGGTTGCTGGACTACCCTTATTCTCAGTTTTTCCGTCTGTCTGTCTGAATGTTTGTTTGTATGTAATGGACAGCTCTGGAGGCCAGAGGAGTCAACTGATTTTGATGAAACTTGACAGGTAGGTTCATACCAGGATCTAGTTGTATGCTTTTGAGAACCGTTACTCTGGACGCCACAGTTGCCTTGCAATGGTACTTTAAAATTTTTGAAAAATCCTAAAAAAAAATTTTTTTTCAAAAATCGGCTTCCACGCTTTTATGCGCACTATAATCAATCTCTTTGTCAAAAAATTTCAGCCCGATCCGTCAAAAACTGTATGACGAGTATGCAATTATGTAGCGGCCACCCATGTCGCCTACCGGCTTGTATATCTTGTTTCGTCTGGGTTTGGTTCCTGATCAGATTATAAACTGTCCTAGTATTTCACAGGCAGGGCGATGCACTACATGGCCAAAAGTATGTGGACATCTGCTCCTCCAACATCTCATTCCAACATCATGGGCATTAACATGGAGTTGGTCTCCCCCCCCCCCTTTGCTGCTATAACAGGCTCCACTCTTCTGGGAAGGCTTTCCACTAGATGTTGGAACATTGCTGCGGAGATTTGCTTCCATTCAGCCACAAGAGCATTTGTAAGGTCGGGCACTGATGTTAGGCGATTAGGTCTGGCTCACAGTCAGCGTTCCAATTTATCCCAAAGGTGTTCGATGGGATTGAGGTCAGGGCTCTGTGCAGGCCAGTCAAGTTCTTCCACACCGATCTCGACAAACCATTTCTGTATGGACCTTACTTTGTGAACGGGGCATTGTCATGCTGAAACAAGAAAGGGCCTTCCAAAAATTGTTGCCACAAAGTTGGAAGCACAGAATCGTCAAGAATGTCATTGCATGCTATTGCATTAAGATTTCCCTTCACTGAAATTAAGGGGCCTAACCCGAACCATGAAAAACAGCCTCAGGCCATTATTCCTCCTCCACCAAACTTTACAGTTGACTATGCATTCGGGCTGGTATTGTTCTCCTGGCATCCGCCAAACCCAGATTCGTCCTTTGGACTGCTAGATGGTGAAGCGTGA
Organism: Eptatretus burgeri; assembly: GCF_056783735.1. Lineage (NCBI taxonomy): Eukaryota > Metazoa > Chordata > Myxini > Myxiniformes > Myxinidae > Eptatretus > Eptatretus burgeri. The sequence continues at coordinate 54,410,066 of NC_140977.1, forward strand.
TTCATCACTCCAGAGAACACGTTTCCACTGCTTCAGAATCCAATGGCGGTGAGCTTTGCACCATTTCAGCCGATGCTTGGCATTGCGCATGGGTTTGTGTGCGGCTGCTCGGCCATGTAAACCCATTTCATGAAGCTCTGGACGAACAGTGTTTGTGCTGACGTTGCTTCCAGAGTCAGTTTGGAACTTGGTCGTGAGTGTTGCAACCACCGACAGATGATTTTTCTGCGCTGCGCGCTTCAGTACTCGGTCGTCCCGTTCTGTGAGCTTATGTGGCCTACCACGTGGCCGCTGAGCTGTTGTTGCTCCTCGACGTTTCCACTTCACAATAACAGCAATTACAGTTGACCGGGCAGCTCCAGCAGGGCAGAAATTTGATGAACTGACTTGTTGGAAAGGTGGCATCCTATGACGGTGCCACGTTGAAAGTCACTGAGCTCTTCAGTACGGCCCATTCAACTGCCAATGTTTGTCTATAGAGATTGCATGGCTGTGTGCTTGATTTTATACACCTGTCAGCAATGGGTGTGGCTGAAATAGCCAAATCCACTAATTAGAAGGGATGTCCGCATATTTTTGGCCATGTAGTGCATCGAGTGTGTTGCTCTTTAGAAAGGGCATTCACTTGTCGATGTGAATAGAAAATAACACTTTGTACCTTTTGCACTTTGTACCATTGCCGTGGCCAAGTAACACTTGCCCTGGCCAAGTACTAAATTCCTGAGCTGCTTTAGTATCGCCCCAAGATGAAGTGACGACCTGTATGGGTTATTTACTCAGCTCTGGAAAAATCCATTATGTGGTCTTGGATGCTCCCATGTGTCATGGATGAGTATTGGGCACTGCAATTCCTTTCTTCACAATTCTTCCTCTTTTCTTCTTTTTCTTCTTCTTCTTCATCTTCTTATGAATCGTCCATGAATCTTCCATGTATATTCCATGAATCTTACATCTGCTAACTATAGACAGGAATCAAGCCGAGGCAACAACAATCAGACGACTAAAGTTTTCATTGAAATCTATAAAAGATTCACTTCGATTTTATGGATGAAAAAAGTAGCGTTTGCTGAATTTTAGAAATGAATGAATTGAGGAATGCATTTTGACCAGTGCTCAAACAAGTGAAAAACTCTTTTTCAGGAGGGAAGAGCAGTGGGATATTTGATAACAGCACTACAAACAAAGCAGTCCAACAGCACTCTCACCCTCCAGGAGGAAAGGGCAGCTACGCATTCGGTATTGGCTCTTTGGAGCCGACACGGAACCAAAACCCCAACAAGCCTGTGGTACGGATATTCCATCCCCCCTGTTTTGCCTAAATGTGTGCTGAGCTAGTTGAGGATCATCTCTCTGTGTAGATTTGCTACAGAATTGCATTATGAACTCGAGAGTTCGTAGAACATCTTATCCCACACAGTCTTGAGAAAAAGGATGTGGGAAGGATTACCCCCCTCCCTTTTTATTTGGACAAAGCTAGCTCAGACGTTGCATCGCTAAGAGTGGCCGTTTGGTTTGAATCTCGATGGTCACCCGTCCTGAGAGTGCGAACGGCAAATTTGATTGGTCGAGACGGTGTACAATTTTTTCAAAGCACTGCTAAACTGAAGGGTTTTGGAAGTACAAACAAGACGACTTGTGTTCTGCAGTGTTCAAGATATATAATTCAATTGAAAGAAAAAAGTTTTTTTTTAAAGGTTGTAGAAAAAAAATTTCATCAGAAGTTTCCGGCCGATTATGCAGCTTCTTTTACACCACCTTATTTAACACGTTAAATTTGTTCTTCGTGCCTGTTGTTTATGTCCTTTGATATCCCTAAAAACAGTAAGTTTCCTGTTTGGAATGATTTTCAATTTTCTTTGACTGCCAGACTGAAGCAATTACCTTACACCTGAAGCAGTTACATGATGCCAAAGTACTACTGCTAAACTGAAAGTTTTTGTTAGTACAAATAAGTCAGTTTGAGAGAGAGAGAGAGAGAGAGAGAGAGAGACAGACAGACAGACAGACAGACAGACAGACAGACAGACAGACAGACAGACAGACAGACAGACAGACAGACAGACAGACAGACAGACAGACAGACAGACAGACAGACAGACAGACGGACGCTTTTCCCTGCTTTGATGTCGTCATGATGGGTTGTGTTCCATGTCGAGTCGCGCGCTCTGTGCCGACCACCTGGTACTTACCTGTGGTTCACCAATGTAGCAGTCTTGTCTTGGGGAGTTTGCTTGCCTAACAGCCAAGCCTTTTGTCTTTTCCAGGATTCCAACATCTTTGGAAATGACTCGTCTCAAAGTCCTGGTGAGTTTCCTATATCGCATACACGTTGCACGTGTCGCTTCCATCAAGCCTTGCATTTGCCAAGGCCTGAAGCAAAATGCAAAAGATTATTTTCTTTTTATTTTGTATTTTTTCAAAGCTTCTTCCTTATTGCACAAAACCTGAGATAATTTTTGAGAATCTTCTGTTGGTGTTAAGTTAGTCTTAACATCCAGTGCTGATCAACTTGATCGGAGCAATGAGCTTCACTTAGGAAAGTGAAGGTTTTTTCACACTGCGCAAATGACCAGATTACCCCGACGCTCTCCTCAATGGTGGTCTTCACAAAGGGGTCGGATTGCAGGTGGAACAAGCACTGGCTCGAAATGAAGGTTTGGCCGTTAAATTAAATGACTCAAAAATAAATAAATAAATGGCATCGTTGAGCAAGAGCCTCGACATGGTCGTATTTGAAAGTGTGACCTTTAACCTGAATCTGAATCTTTGTACAGTGAGATGTGGCGATGAAATATTTCGAGCTTTTGAAGGTTCACATGTCCCGAATTGGGTCACCCTTGAGTTTGTTGGTTTGGATGCGTCATGTTGCTCATAGTTTCTCCGTTGCAGCAGCGTTGAAAGTGACGCCTTTGACTGTTCGTGAAAATTTGCATGGAATTGCATTGCGACAGCGAGTTTGTGGAGGAAAGATGTGTCAAGCTCTCCTCGAATCACGTCGGGCAGCTCATTGAGCTTGAATATATATTATTACTGCCTTCGTGCCCCCAATTATTCCCACCATCTTGTGGGCTCAACCAGGGTTGTCTTTTTGTCCCAAGTCTTTTATGAACCGGGTGGTCAAACCTGATGTTCAACTGAAGGTGAAAGAGATTTCTAATTGGTTCAGAGTGCCGGCGATAATGCGCCCCATCTGCATGAAAGACACCATGGGATCTTTAATGTCCCACAACTAATGCTAGCAGATGGACGTCCATACCCGGCATAACGTCCACAAAAGGGATGGTGCACTGTGTGATGAAACACCAATCCGATAGTTTATCGTCCGGTCAGGAATCGCACTCGTACATTTTTATACAAGGGCCTATGTTCATAGAGTCGCTAAATGACAGAGCCTCAGGTTCACAAATTAGCAGAGAGTATGTGCGGAGTGTGGGGTATGGACATAGTGGACATAGACAAGTTGTGATAGCACAAAAATGAGTAACGATGGTCCAGAGAGAAACGGAATGGGAAATAATCAATGTGTGTAGAAAAGAATGTGGATGTGCAGAGGTGAGCGCATGATGGCCAGAATGTTTGAACGACTGAAGTGAGGACTGTTTCCTATAATGGGGGCAAATTTATGCAAGAGCATTGGGCAACCAGTCTGGAGTTGGGATTATGAGCAGGTGAGTATTTCTCAAGGTGAGGTATATCTATTTTCGCGTAGCACTACCTCTGCACCAACCTATCAGACGTAGTGAAGCTCCAATATGCCGTGCTTAAGAGGCTCTGTTGAGCGAAAACCATTCAACGAATTGGGACTGATGGGAGACCATTGAGGCACTTGTAGAGATAACACTTCAGATCGATCTGATGTAACTCCAGTGATTCCTTGTTATAGCATGGGAGGGAAACCAGCCAGTTTGTGTGCTCGAGAGCAAATGTTAGAGGATACAAGAATTAACAACATCCTGGTCATGTCATCGCTCTATGTCTCAGATATTTATTTTATATCTGTGGTTTTATATCCTCAATGTCTGATGCAAGATCAGGGCCGTCTCTCTGGACATATCTCGAGCTTTTGATAGTCTGGCATCCCGCCCTGCTCTCCAAACTCTCTGCCAATGGAATCCAAGGTCAACTCCATGCATGGCTTACTAACTTCCTCCAATGCTATTGAGATGCTATTGATCAATCATTTTATTTGAAGAAACACTGTAGCATTCTCGAACAAACAGTAATGTGGTGTTGGTATTAGTTCGGCACAGGTACAGTAGCAGTGGAGTAGTCGGCGTAGAGGTTATAGTAGTCGCGCGGAATTGCTTGAGATACTTGCAGTCGACGGAATACTTGGGGACAGAGTGGTCATGGTAGCAGCGGGTAACTCTGGCGGGTCATGCGGCTCTAGGCTCTTCACCATCTGCACTAGATTTTCGGACCTTATTCTTTTTGGTCTTCGGTGGAGAAACGATGGACTCGCTGACCAGTTTCGCTTTCTTCTTACGTTGTCTGTCTTTTTAGGTCATCTCTATCATCTCAGTAGAGATGACCTAATAACAGTCTCGAAGTCTGTCCGTCCGTCCGTCCGTCCGTACGTACGTCCGTCCGTCCACAATCAAACCGAGTGGAGACAAATAACCAATAGTGGAATGGATAGAGGTCGATGAGACATGCACAACGATATAACTTTCAAGGTCGTCCAAGGTCGAGGTCAACGTCACGAGGCTGTCAAAGTTGCGAAAATCGTCGATTTCAAATCGTATCTCCTCCCTCATTTATCAAGAGAGATCAAATGTTATTTGTGATTCAGATACTACGGACTATTATCTAGAACAACACGAGCTATTTTTTTTGAAATTTGCTCTTGTTCCGATTTTATAGCCCTTCAAACTTAGCTCTCATTCCCCGTATGGGCCATTCATAAAGTACATACAAAAATAAAAGTATTAACTTCAGAACCGGAACTCTCCGAGACAAATATTACATTTGAAGCTTTTGTCAGATTTAACTAAAACAATGGAACACAAGTTTATATGCACACTTACTTTCATTTATGACATTAACATTGTCTTCAATGTCAATTTGTACTTTTATTTTCATAAATGACGTGCTGTGATATTAAAAGAAAAAGGTAAATTACACCACTAGGAACTGTATCGTCATGACTTACAAACATCGGTTCATAAGAAACTGCTGGCTTTGCAAGCGATTGGCGATGTATGAGGGGGGTGGGTGGTTTAAAGCCCGCGTACGGGCTGCGTACAGGGTGGGATACATACGGCTGCATGCATACTTTATGAAAGTGGTGTCGGACTACATGAAAGCATTTCAGAAGATGAAGGTGAGCCTGTCGTCATCGCGAGGAGGAAAAATATCCCCGTTCACAGGAACATTTTCAACGTGATGTTGAATCCGTGGACGTCAATAATTGTTCCATATTACTGTATTACCGTAGTTAATAATTACTGATGCATTTGAGATAAATCTACAGTTCGTTATAATCTTCAGGTATTGTGATGTGATATGAGACGCATGTGGGGGTGGGTGGGTGGTCACGAGCCTGCATACAGAGGGGGGTGGGTGGTTTTGAAACCCGGAAGTTGAGCGTATGCACTTTATGAACTGCCCGTATTCCAGTCTGGCACAGAGTTACTTTCGAACTCTGGCAGAGATGACTGGCATTCCCGCTCGGGGGTATTTTTTTTGACGGGCTTGCTTTTGTTGTCTATTTGCGGAGTTACGGTACCGGTCATTCCATTATTTTTGCTGTTTCTGCTTCTTCTGTATACCTCCTTTTGTTTTGGTCTGTTCAGCCCGGCACGCAGCTACACGTTCTCTTTCTTTCTGGTACCAGAATTCATGCTGTTCATCCCTCATACTTTCTCTCTTCTTCTGATGCATTTTTTGCATACGTTGTGCAGGTGTCATTGGTACCTTCTTGGGTTTCCCCTGCTGGTTATCATCTTTGAGTGGTTCTGCCAAACATACACGCAACTGGAATGTGTTTTCTCGTGACATTTTGGTCCTGGGAAAAAAAAATCAGTACTCTCATCGGGGTTTTGCTCATTTTATGCTCAACAAATGCCTAAATGCCTCGACATTTCAGAAATCCAGTACAAGAAAACATTATTGTCCGCAATTCTGAGTCAGATGACATACGTCAAGACCGATCACTAAATCCTTTTCGCAAGGAAAATTTTGGAAATAAACAATTTTCAAGTCCAGAAACTATGCTTTTCAACTCACCTCTCAATAAACTACATTAACATAATGCCAAATCATCATATTCAAAATAAAATCTAGGAAATTTCAGGTCTTGAGAGTGTTATTTTGAAGGAAAAAAGTTGGAAATTGAATTTCCCTCCAAAACCACGGAAATGACCTTGATCTTACGGGTGATGCCCTCTTTTGAGCCATAGGCACACTATGACCATGGTAAAACGCAGAAATACCTGCAGGTAAGTGATTTAACTCAAGCCAAGAGCTTACGTACCTTCTGTTTGTCTGACAACGTGAGAAATCTATCCGCCGAAAAACGTAACGTACTCTCGGAAAAGTATTCGTCGCGACTCGTGAAAAATCCTATCGCATGGAACCAAATGTTCCAGTATTTTTTTAATTACTCTCGGCATGGTCAAATACAGGAATGAAATGAGACCTCATACTGGTGACCATTATTCCTGTGCAGACCAAAAAGCAAAACGTAATGTACTCTCAGAAAAAAATTCTCGATTTCCAGACCACTACGAAAGAGATTTGTACATCATTATATGCTCAAGTGATGTTTTTTTCTTGAAGAATAGACAACATTCTTACATTGAAACTCACATATGAGTAGATTTGTGTGTAATAAGCCAGACAAATCCCGAGGAAGGTGAAAATTGGGTATCAAAAACTGACTCATGAAATTGCAGTTTAAAAAAAAAAAAAAAAAACATCAAAAAACGCTCACTTTTCATACCAAAGCTATCCCTATTGCTCAAATTTCTCACTGGGTATCGTATTCAATCATGAATACATCAAAATCATAAAGACTGGATCTTTTAATACCTAAAAAAATTTGTACATCATACAAATTTAGCCGATGCACCATGAAAAGTGCTGATTTCCACTTATTTTGGAAATTCGTGACATTGTAAAATTTTTGTTTCACAAGATAGACCCTCCAACCGAAACATTTTAAGAATGTTCAGTCTGGACTATAAGATTAGACTAATTCCAGGTCAGTACATTGCTGTACGAGAGAGTATTACTGTAGCAAAAGCAAGTCATTACTGAAAAGTGGCGTGGTCTCAAGTTATGTGCTTTGAGCCTGGAACTTTCTCAAAATTATGATATGGAGTATATGTTGTGATCAATAAAATTTCTTTCAAAAATTTATAAACGGCATTCCCAAGAATGTGCCACAGCACATTGCCCACCGAAGGTGGGCTGAGAAAGGTACTCCCTGCTTGATCCCCGAAAGGGGAAACCTCCAAGTACATGTGACGGCCCTATGTGAAACAGCTGTTCCACTTGATGGATGCATTTTTGTGAAAAATCGAAACAAGGTACATTTGACATTCCTAAATATTGTGTTTGACAAAAGACTTATCTGAATAAAATAAGAGTTGTTTTCATATAACGTTCAGTTGTGTATCCTGCATTGAGTTGGTGCAATGTTGTGTCCGTGCTGTAACGGTTTGCTCTCCCTTCGTCCCTTGTCTTGTGGCTTATACATTTGTTCTCTTTCTAGTTGGCCTGTAAGTAAAAAAAAAACAAAGCTTCAGGTAATCTGGAAACCTTGATGTTTCATTGTTGTCATTTGAAAAGAAAACTCTGTCACGTTTAGACCATCTCTTGCACTCCTTTCCCCACCGAGAGCCTGAATTAGAGCATGGGTCGTTGTTTCTAACCCCCTCTACAGTGTTCGACGTTGGCTGTTGCATGGCTTGCATGCATTACACAAGAGCACTTTGTCACTGGTTCGGACAAACACTCGTACCTCAGACACGTGTCACTTGGATCAAAACGAGCCCGAGGAATTGTGGGACGCTAAACCGTCTGCTGTTGGTTGGTTGGTTGGTTGGTGGAACCTGACGCACTGAGATTTAATTTTCAACACCATTGTGACCACCTTTGCCATAAACCTTTCCAAGAACCCTTTGTAACACGTCGGGAAAAAGACGGCCAAATATCTTTGCTTTGTGACCATAATCAATGCCCCGATGTCCTGATCCAGTGACGAGGTGCTTTTGTTCCACCGCTGAATGATCGATGGCTCCGGCTTTTTAAAGTTTATAGTACTGTTCAGAACATCCCTCTCACCAACCAGTCAACCCTTTGATTCCAAAGGAATGCCGCTTGCTTTTGCATTTCTAAACCATGTTTAAACATTAATAACCGGAAGCTTAACTACTCATCATTTGCTCAGATTTCATTGTGAGACGCATCTCGGGCTGAATGCACTTTGAATGGACGATAAACCATTCATAAACGTTTTCATTTTCAGAGCGTGTACAAGTTGAGGGTAATTCGGTGGATGAAGAGTATGAAGAGGAGACTGGAGTAGCTGTAGATGTCGTGGAGGAAGTGCAAGATTTGGTGGAAAAGGAAGACACCAACCTGTCAAGTCCCACAAGCCCCTCTGCATCACGGGCTTATCATCCTCCGGGTGGGAAGTCGAGCATAATATTTGGGTAGAATCAGAATTGACTAATGTGGAATACTGGTGGCCATGCAACACTCTCTCAGCTCTGATTAGCTCCTTTTTTGCACACTTCTTTCCTAGTATATTTTCAGGTTGGATAGTCACAATAGGGGTTCGGATTGACCTCGTGATTTAAGTTTCAGACTGAAGTTTGTATCAATTTAGTGCCCTTTTTTGTACCGATGTAAATGTTGCTGCGATTGTTTGCCACTCCTTGGTATCGCGATGCTTTTTTCATGTTTTAGAAATAAATGTTATTTGTGAGGGAGAGAAAGGGTGGGGTGGGAAAAAAAAAACTATAAACTTGTGCGACGACTCACAAACCTGCGTAAAAGGCATCAGCAGGTCACGGAGGATCCAAAGGTGCAAACTTAAAAGCTGTGATATTCAAGCAGATGAAGTTTTTCATGGGATATGTTGATATCCTCACTAAGCTCACTTCCTTTGTTTAAGGCATAAATTGGACTGGTGTTGTGCTTTTTGTCTTGGCTTCATCTTCCTTGTAATGTTAACTAGTGTCATAATAAACTGCTTCAAATATATTGAGTTTACTCGAGAACGAACTTATTTTATTCCTTGTAAGTTGCCTCAAGACGTTGGTGGTTGTTCAGTCGTGGAGTTTAAAACTCGAGGGTGTGTGTGTGTGTGCGTGCATGCGTGCGTGCGTGCGTGCGTGCGTGTGCGTGTGCGTGCTATTGTGAATTTTGGAAGGGTTCAGCCCGGTTGCATTAATCATTCTTTTATAAAGATTTGAGGATTTACTTAATTCTTTCCTTTAGTTTCCCTTTAAGGGCATCCTTAATTTGAGGATCGTTGCATATTTGAATGTTCCTTAAGTGACTCAAAGGAGCATGTCCCCCCCAGTCCTTAGACACCAACCTTTGAGTTTCCAAATGGAGCTCTTCATCGAAGTTGATTATGAAGAGGAGGATTATTGCCATGCAAGACATCGCGAAGGTGTTTTCAGAGACCGCCTCAACCCGCTTGACGTCTCTGATGATATTACCCTTATTTAAAACACATACTAAGGAATAATTAGAATTAGACTCAGGATTTTTTTATCCCACAGGAGTCACGACCACAAAAATATATTTTAAGTAATTTATTTATAAACTCCATCGAACTGACAATCACACGGTATTTAAGACGTGATATCTGTGCCTATGTAAAGGTGTGTTTTAGTGCAGGTACTTGCAGGTGCAGCTGAACGAGTTAGTTCATGCTGCTTGTGTCGTGGTGCTTTCATGAGGAGAACATTTATTACTTTTCTTTATTTATATATCTTTTTCTCTGTTTGTACATTTTTGGGAATTTGGTAATCGACATCCCTCCACTTCATGTCCGATTTCCACTTACCCCCTCATCCCACCCCTCAAAGCTTCATGTCCCCCCTTTCTGCATCCCTCCTCCCACCACCCTCTCAATGCTTCCCCCTCACCCTGTCCCCACAAAGCCTCCTCCCCTACGTCCTGGATTCTCCCAACGCCTCCTCCTCTGTCCCGAACTGCTTGGACCTCAAACATCCAAGGTCTCTGCTCCAACCTGACATCTCTCAATCCAGGTCGTTGCTGATACACTGGACACCATATTGTCGTGGGGGCGGACGGCCCAGGTTAACCCCCCAACCCAATTTGTGGTGACGGGCGGTTAACACCAACCGCCCCCGGATGGCCGAGCGGTTCCTTATTAAGAAGAGGCGGACATGTTGATCGACGGAGATTTTAACACGTGCTCGAAGGGCATGGTGGTGGGCAATGGCGGGCGGGTGGAGGAGCATGGAGAATGGAACGGATGTACAGGGGGTTTATGCTCGAACCCCACTACAAATGGACAAATACAATTTCTTTAAAGGAATACATTTGTTGAACATACACAAATATTTACAAAGACAATAATTCAACAGGTGATTAATAATAATAATAATAATAATGGAATGAAATAAATAACTCCTACAGAAGAGGCCTCACACACACAGACTCAAATATGAACAATGGGGATACAAAATAAAAAGAAAAACCCTCCTTTTCAAGTATACTGGTACTCAGCTTGGCCCAGAGCTGGTCGTTGTCAAACTTGGAATGGGGAGTGCTTCCACCAGCACGTGCACACGTGCACAATTGGCACCGTCACTTCTCTTGTGGCAGGGCAGACGTACGCCAGGCAATCCGCAAGCAGCTTTCCACACGAAGGCTCAAAATGTGCCAGCCTTCCTCTTTCCAAAGGTGCCACCTGCCTTCCTCACACTGACCTCGTGTGTGTGCTCTGCCGATCTCCCGTTCTATCCAGACGGAAGTCTTCCACAATCCACACGTGCACAAGCCTGCCTGCCCTCGACCTCTTTCACACAGATCTCTCTTTCTATCCAGTCGCAAGCCTCTCATCAACCACACGTGCGACCGATCTCCCGTCCTATGCAGGAGCCCGAAGCCCCTTGTAATGTGCTAGCCTCTCCTCCATGCTCTCTCCCCTGTGCACTCTATATCCTCTGCCTCCGGGCATGGCCTGCTTGCCCCCAAACCCGGGAAGGCGGGGCTTCTCCTGTTTGTTGTGGTTTAAGGGACACGTTTACCAGCTTTACTGCCTGGCTTGAAATATAAAAAAAAACAGGGAAAATCACAGAGGGCAATCACGTATTGGGGAACTTATTCTTACTCCCAAGGCTAATTAACACCGCACCACCCCTCGTGTGGTGACACATAACACTTAAGCTCACAGATTCCCTAACTTAGTTACATCGAGTTGCTTTCTACTCGTCCACAGACCAAGCAGCACAATGCTAAACTCCCTATTAGATTCTTCCATCTACCCCTACAATCATATGTTTAACAGAATCCTTCATCCCACAGACTGTCCCCGACTCTTCGTTCTCTCTCCCCGGCTATTGTCTCCTCAGATTTGAAAGGCTCGAACAACACCTCAGCGACGGAGTTACACTTTAGATGAATAACTCCATTTCTCACCAACTGTGTACAGATATTGCACCTCTCAACCTCCAGGAGTACCTCTGGCTTCGACTTCCCCTCTGCTCTCACCTCATGTTTGTCTGCATGTTGTTCCATCATCCCAACAGTGATATATATATATATATATATATATATATATATATATATATATATATATATATATATATATATATATATATATATATATATATATATATATATATATATCTCTCTCTCTCTATCTCTCTATCTCTCTCTCTCTCTCTCTCTCTCTCTCTCTCTCTCTCTCTCTCTCTCTCTCTCTCTCTCTCTCTCTCTCTCTCTCTCTCTCTCTCTCTCTCTCTCTCTCTCTCTCTCTCTCTCTCTCTCTCTCTCTCTCTCTCTCTCTCTCTCTCTCTCTCTCTCTCTCTCTCTCTCTCTCTCTCTCTCTCTCTCTTTCTCTCTCTCTCTCTCTCTCTCACACACTGGACAAACTTTGAACCACTCATCCCAATTCTCTCTTCCTCATATGTGGTGATTTCAATTGTTACCATGCAATGTGATTGGGTGTTGGTACTCTCTCACCAGCCATGCCACTTCAGCAAATGACTTTCTGTGATTCCAAAGGATTGACTCAATCTGTAAACTTTCCAACTCGGATTTCTCCAAATAGCAAATCCTCCCTTCTGGACTTGGTGATGACCAAGTTCCCTGCAAGTGTCTCCTGCTCTTCCTCTGCTCCAATTGGTTCGTCTGATCATGTGCTTGTGAAAGTCAACATCTCTCTGGCTATTTTCAGAGAGCTGCCTCAACACCGGTGATTCTGGCAGTTCACTCAAGCAGATTGGCAGGGAATGCAAGCAGCCATCTCTCTTCAGGACTGGTCTCTCATATCTACTGCTCCTGATGTAAACTCAGACTGGGACCATTCTTCACCAGAAACATGCTCTCTCTCTCTCTCATCCACAGATTCATCCAATCTCATCTTCAATTATCCTACCATTCTACCTGCCCATAGTACACTGAATCTTGTGGTGAGGAAGTTGCTATGAAACAACTTAGCTTTTAGCTTTTATTTTGGGAAAGCAAATCCAACCGAAGGCAATCTCAGATCATTCCAAAAAGTCCTCAACAAGTGTGTGTCCACTATCAGAGGAGCCAGAAAATAACATCTGTCCAACCTCAAGAATGAACTTTCAAACTTGTCTCCTTCCTCTAGAACAGAGAAGTGCCATGTTAAGTCTGTATCTGGAGTATGCTCCCCTTCCATTCCTTCCCTTTCTTGAAATGGCACCACAGCCGACTCCACTCGTGAGAAGGCTGAATGCCTAAATTCTGTGTTTACTTCCAAATCTTGTTTCCCCAAACCCCACTCTCATTACCCACCCTTTCCTGTCATACCAAACTGCTCCTGGACTTTGTATTTACCTATGCCACCGAAGGTGGATGGAGGTTATGTTTTTACCCATGTTTGTCTGTTTATTATCTTGCCAAAACGAAGTTTTTGCAAGATATGTTAGTCAGCTTGTATGTTTTTTTTTTGTTTGTTTTTTGTTTGTTTGTTTGTTTGTTTGTTTGTCTGTAATCACGTATAAAAAAATTCTGCAGAACACAGTTATCATTGGAAATTTTTGTAACTTCGCATATCAGAGGCCTATAGAGGTCCCTTTCAGTGCACAAAATTTTGAAGGTCAAAGGTCAAGGTCACTTTGTCGAAAATCAGGGGAGTCGACGAAACCCTTATTTATTGAGTAATTTTGATCGGATAGTCTTCAAACTTCATGGGAATATAGTTCATGGTCTGGCGCTCAGCTGATTAATTTTTGGTGGCGATTGGCCTTGACCTTCATGGTTAGCGCCTGAGGTCAAACATTTCACCCCAAGGTCAAATTTTCAAGTTTTAGGAACCATATCGTGTAGTACCTCAACTTGAACACCTCGATGAGTGCTTTCTAGATATGTCAAGCTTGAGACATTATGACGTCATTTGGTGACGTTATGAGGCAAACGCATATTTTTCATGGTTACTCTGTAGAACGATTCTCATCGGAATCTCTCGTAGGCAGATATTCCTCAAGGAGTCGCTCCTGGTGGATAGCAGCTCTGTTCACCTCAGTGTGACCTTAAAGAAGTCACACATGGTCACCTTTTGCAAGATACGGGTCACCCTGAGGGTGACATTGGTTTATTTGTTTCTTTGTTTGTGAACAAAATATCTCAAAAAGTTGTGGATGGATTTGAAAGAAATTTTATGGAGAGCTTTGGGTATGTGACACTGACGAAATCATTAGATTTTGGTGATGATCCGAATCCAAAAATCTTCCAAGTGATTTTTCACCATTTGGAGATAGAGCACAATATCTCAAAAGGTTTTGGATGGATTTGAATGAAACTTGGTGGTTGAGTTGGTTAGGTGACAAGAACAAGCTCATTAAATTTTAGTTCAGGTCCAAATTCAGATCCAGCCTAAAAATCCAGATCCAGATCCAGTGTCCTAACAACCTGCTCTGTTGCTCTTGCACATCCTCTCTCTGCCCTTTTCACCCTGTAATTTGCGCTTGGACATCTATCATCTGCTTGGAAATCTGCCCACTGCTTTACATAAAAAAGATGCAAAATCTGATCCCCTGAACTACAGACTTATCAGCTGACTTCCAATCATCAGCAAGGTCATGGAATCCGTCATCGTAGTTGATATAAAATCATTTCTTATCTCCAACAGCCTCATCTCAGATCATCAATTCCGATTCAGACCAGGTCCTTCTACCTTGGATATGCTGCTTCCACTCAGCAACAATGGTGGAGGCCCTAAATATCAGACACGAGATCAGGGCCGTCTCTCTGGCCATGTCTTGAGCTTTTGATACAGTCTGGCATCCCACCTTACTCTCCAAACTGACTGCCAATGGAATCCAAGGTCAACTCCATGCACGGCTTACTAACTTCCTCCATTCTCGAAGCCAACGTGTGGCTCTCAATGGAATCCTTTCATCTCAGGTCAGGTCAGGTATGGGAGCATGCGCCAGAGCAGCGCGTTTCCGCCGGCGTCCACTTTCTGCCGGACGGTACTCCACGGGCCTCCATCTGGCCATCCCTCAGACAGATGCTTGTCCCATCCCCATCTCCTTGAGATGCTGATCAACCTGCTGTGACCATGAGGCATGTGGTCGGCCCATTGGCAATCTCCACTCACGAGGCCCCCTCGCTGAGAGAATCTGGTGAGCAGGATCAGCATCAGGAAAATGAGCCACATGTCCATACAGGTGCAGCTGACGCTCATGGACTATGCAGGTAACATATCTCATTTGAGTCTCTCTCTCAGCAATTGCTTGTTGGGCACAAAGTCCGACCAGCGATAGCCAAGGATTCTCTGAAGAGACTAAGTCTCCATCTCAGATCCCTGGTCAGAGTCCCTTACATCTGCAGAGCAACACTGGAAGCACGAAGGACCTGAAGACTCGGACTTTTGTCATCCTGTAGAGGTACCGACAGTGCTACACCCCATGATCCAGTGAATCCATGACTCCCCAGGCCCAACCCAAATGTCTATTGACCTCTGGGCCACAGCCAGCAGAGACATGAATATCACTGCCAAGGTAAATTAATCTCTCTGTGACCTCAACATCCTCACCACAAACAGGTACCGACAAGATAGCAGCATCCAATATGTCAGTGAAAGCCTGGGTCTTAGTTTTGACCCAGGAAACCCGTAAACCCAGCGGCTCCGACTCCTCATTCAGCACCTCGAGGGCCCTCAAAAGAATATCCAGAGTCTTCGCAAAGATGATTACATGATCTGCAAAATCAAGGTCAGAGATCTTAACATTCCCAAACGATGCAGCACAGCTTGATCTCTCTGACATCCTCCCCAGAATCCAGTCCATACAAGTGCTGAAAAGTGTGGGAGGGGGGCAGTACACTCCCTGACAGACTCCAGGGACATCTGGAAATAAGTCAGAGATGGTATCACCACATCTCAGAGCTCTCTCAGTACCAGAATATAGTTCAGACATCAGATCGATCAGTTTCGGTGGCAGCCCACGGAGACCAAGAATCCTCCAGAGGGCATCCCGATTCACTGAATCAAACACTTTTCAGATAGCAACAAAGGCTGCAAGCAGCCCCTTCCGAAACTCGCGTCTGCAGTTCGGTGAGGACCTGAAGGGAAAGGATACGGTCAATTGTTGATCTCTTTGGTGTAAAGCCTGACTGCTCTAGTGCTGGTGATAAAATAGATGGTGGCGAACCCAATCAAGAATTATCCGAGCAAAGACCGTACCCAGCATTGAGAGCAGCATCACCCCTCAGTCGTTGTTACAGTCCTGGCAATCATCCTTCCCTTTCCAGAGAGGGACAACATGTTTCTTTGCCCCATGGGGAGTTCCAAGACATCCACCGGCAACATCAAGGATGGTGGCCTTGAAGGCACTCCACAACTGTTCAGGATTCCCCAAAGCACTCAAACCCCCAAAATCCTCACTCAGTCTGTTTGCAAGCTCCTCAGCTACCCTCTCATCCTTAAGCTTGCCAACATCCAGCCGAGGCTGGGATTCTCCCAGATTGAAGCTGAAACTTCAGAGTTGCTACCACAAGCCTGTGGTTGGTATTGAGGAACTGTGCACTCTGGTTGACCCTGCAGTTCTGGATCCTTCTGCAGTGACCATCAACGAGCACATGGTCAATCTCCTTTGCCACTCCATCAGCGTTGGAATACCAAGTCCAGCAATGAGCCTGTGGGCGCTGAAACTATGAACCAGCCACCATAAGTCCATGACTTCTTGCAAAGTCAAGGAACTTAGTGCTATTCTGGTTCACAGTTCCAGACCCATGAGAACCAACACATGTCTCATAACCATCCCTATCAGTTCCAGTCGATGCATTGAAATCCCCCCCAAGACGAGAAAAGTATCTCGCCTGGGGCACTGATCCACCACAGACTCGAGCATGGTATAGAATGTGTCCTTCACGGTGAGATTACTCGCCTCAGTCAGAGCATATACAGACCAGGAAAACGACACCCAAGGAGTGACTAATCCTTCCTTAGTCTCATTGACCAATGTTACCTCAATTATCATTGGAGGCAGCTTATTGGACGCAGCTATAGCAACTCTTTGAGCAGAGTAACCATCAGATCGACCACACCAATAGTAGGTGTAACCACCTGCCATGATCTTGCCACTATCCGGTCTTCAAACCTTAGAGAGTGCTGAAATACCAATTTTCAAACGATTGAGCTCAGATGATAACAGTGATAGGTGATCATCCTCTATCAGGGATAGGACATTGCAGGCACCCACCCGAAGGGACCGCCTCAGGTTCACCCAAGGAGACCACCGTCTGGTAGATGACACCTCAGCACCACCATGACACACACAACCGCAATCTGACCCGGGAAGGTTACCCTGTGCTTTTCCTCCTATCATCAAATAGTCCGGGTCCCGAAGGCTTTGCCTCAATCCCGTCATAAAGTGAGCTGCCCTGCGAAGGGCAGCTGCACAGGAGGTACTCCAATGGAGTGGGTTTTCAGATTTATTTGCGTTTTGTTTGTGTTTTGCGGAGTGAAGTGTTTTACGGTGGCCGGAGTGCAAATCCTGCCACCAACCTCCAAAAAAAAGTAACCCAACTGCAGGAGGACGTCCACAGACACAGTTGGGCACAAGACAGGGATGGCCATTGGCTCACAAGGAGATAATCTGTTCTTTGACAGGTTTTGTTTTTAATCCTGCTGGGTGTCCATATCCATGCACCCTCCTCACCAGGAAACCTGGTGGGGTAGACGGTTGAGTCGCCAACAACCCGACCATGAAATAGGTTAGTACAAGTTTACAAGTCACAGATCTAATCTGGCCTGACCTGACAATCATCTCTCCCTCTCCCTGATAATCCCCCTCCACGTTTCTGCAGAGCATATGTGGTCCACCATCAACCCCCTTGTCATGAAATGTCCCAAATTCAGGATCAGTGTTCACCTCCATTCATTTGTTTCTCTTTTTTTTCACCTATGGAATTAACTTCCACTTTCTCTTCAATCTTGTTCTTTCCTCCAAGTCTTCAAGACAGCTGTTCTCAACCATCTAAGATTGTCCCCAATCCAAGAATATGATATTGTTAAGGCTGTGGAAATTCGCATTACACCATAAAGGGTCCTCAGGTGAGATATATCGGTAAGTCGATGTGTAGTTAGCCCAAACCCGTTGTGTGGAGGGAATATATGTGATCCATTCGGGCTGCAATTCTTCAGTTCGCCGGTTTTCTTTTGCTGTCGTTATTTTGGTGCAAGAACAACCACGAACATCGCTACAACCAACACGCCATTCACTACACGACGCCAACAATCACGCCATTCACACCACGACGCCACCTTCCACAACTACGCTACCACCATCTTCGCCACTCGCCATTCAATGAGCACCGTGCGGTGACGATCTCCGCGGGACAGATGAAAGGAGCAGAGAGGCAGCAGCAACAAGGGTGCGAAGGGGCATCTCCCGCCCAAAACTCCCGCTTGAATGTCTCCTGTCGGATTTTCCCTCCTGCTTTTCCCGCGCTTTGGCATGGGGGAGGTGCGATTTGAGCCAGAGGTCAAAGGTGAAAAAGGTGGGGGCCTGATTTTGAGGGAATAATTCCCTGGCCCCGAGCCAAAACTGACTTTCCTCGTCCCCTGCACGGCACGGGGAGGGGGGAACGAGAGGGCACGCCTCTTTTTGGGAAGCTTCCAGAAGGGAGGTGGAGCCAGAAACGGGGCGGGGTGAAGGGCGGAGCCCGACCCTACAAAAGGCGTGGGCGTGGAGAGTCGCCATTCGGTCGATTGTCGAGAGGTGTGGGCGTGAAGGTCGACGATAACGTCGTTCCCTTGTCCCTGTTCCCTTGTCCCTGAAGGGGAATTGTCGAGAGTTGTGATGATTGTTCCTGGTCGGAGGTTCTGTTCGTTCGTCCCTGTCGGGTGGACGACACGTGCAGGCGCGAGGCACGAGCCCAGTGGACCACGCCGGAGGGTCTCGGAGTTACGGTCGCCAAGGGCTGGACGACGCGCTAAGGGAAGTCGCGACTTTCATTTCTTTTGGGTTCTGTGTAAACGTGTGTGTGTGGCGCCAGTCTGTTGAAGTAGAACTGTTATATGTGTTGCTGTGTGAATTGCATTATTCTGTTGTAGATCTGCGTGTGTCTCTTCGCTTGCTTTTATTGTGTTTTCTTGCTTGACTGTAATATACGTGCCTTCCGTGTTGCCGTGTGGCGCGGAATAAATGTGCTGGTACAATTGTTCCCTGTTTCGCTGCGTCCTTTCCTTTGTTTGAATCTCCATCTTGTATCACGTAAGGGATTAATAGTGGGTTGAAAACACCGGGTAACTAATCTGAACCGTCAAGGTCGACGATAACTCCGCTCGGTTATCCCTGTAGCACGGAACGAGCCGCTTAAGCGTTTCGTGTCCGGAGTCGACCTGTGGCGTGGTACAACTCCTCGGTACGCTATCCGCGCGGGTACTCAGGTAAATCGACCATTCGGTGATCGGACCCTATTTCGCGCGGGTAGAATGCGGACTGAGTTGTGATGAGGTTAAACCCCCACCCGTGACTAGCTCCCGGCGTTGTTCCGAGAGGGTCACGACTGAATTGCATGTTCGGTGGGCGAAGCAGCCGCTATTGGTTACACGCGGTCGTTCGCACGCCGACGGGGCGCGAATTCGCAACACTGGTGTCAGGAGTGGGATACAAACTCTCCCGTCTCCAGCTAAATTCACGGGGAATGGTCCAGGGGTGTGCGAGGCGACCCCCCGGTCCCCCCAAATTACGAGCGAGCTAAATTCATCGCGTACGTGAAATAAGATGGAGTCTCAAGGTGAGCAGGAGCCAGGGGTAGTAGAAATGGATGTGGGAGTGTTAGAATCCATGGTCCAGGATGAAATCCCCGTGCAGGACATTCCTATTGTGATGCAGGAACAATTTCCCCAACCAAACCCGGAACCCGAAATGGGCGCGGCAGCGGCAGAGGCCGCGGTGTATGACATCCCCCCCCCACCCTGCCTCCGTCAAAGTCCTCCCCCCAGTCCCCGGTGGACCCGTGCCTGAGGGCGAAGCGATTGCCGCAGACCCACTTAACGTGGGCTAGGTAAACATGATTTTGCAGGCAATAAGCGGAATGATGCAACAAATGAACGAAAAGATGGATGGAAATACGCAACAAATGAACGACAAAATGGATGGAAATACGCAACAAATGAACGAAATAAATGAAAGTTATGAACGACAAAATGGATGAGAATGTGCAAACAATGCGGGGTGAGATGCAGCGCGTGGGGCGATGCCTGCAGGCGGGCATAATGGCGGCGCCACGTGCTGGAGCCACCGAGCTGAGGGGGAGTGCAACGGTTGTCAGGCCTGCAATGGAGGTGGGTGAGGGCAAAATAATTTGGGAGAAGCGTTGGGCAAGACACGTGGAGGTAACAACAACGGAAACATTGACAGTGACACAGAAGGAAAAACTAAGTGGGGTGACTGCGACGTGTGAGATGAGACACGAGGTGACGACGAAGGAAATATAATTAACAGAGACACGAAGGGAGACGCAGGAGATGAAAGAAATAATAGTGGAGACAAGGGAGGTAATGGGTGAAGAGGTGACTGAGTTGGCAGAGACACGGGAGATAGAGGGTGAATTGGATGGGGTTAAGGACAAACACACACACATGGAGTTAGCGAGGCTTGATGGGGGTGAGCTGGCGGACTGTTTGGTGACCCGGTGCAAGCAGCTGGATAGCCTCCTCCAGGAACGAGGGGAGGGAGTATGCCCCCTTGAGGCGACTCACGACCAGGTGGGTCCGGTCGAGCATTGCGAGGTTGAGGGGGCGAGTGCTGTGGACAGGTGCACACAGAGCTTGGGGGGTATGGAGGCCCCGGAAGCTCGAGAGGTGACCCAATTCCCCAGTGTGATTGTCCCGGTGTGTGTGTGTGGTGAAAGGTGTGAGTACGACCCCGTGTGTGAGTGGTATGGTGGCGAGTGTGCCAAAGTGCGTGCTTCCCAGCACGCCATGTGTGAAAGGGGCACCGCGAGTGAAAGGAACCACGTGTACGCCAGAAACGGCATGTGTGAGTGAAATGGCACGAGTGAGTGAGCGGCCGAGTGTGAGAGGAACAGCGTGTGTGAGGTCGTTGTGTGTAAGGGAGATGACGGTGGGCATGAGTGAACATGCAGCCGAGTCTCCCAGTGTGAATGTCATGTCATGGAGTGTGAGCGCCGTGACACGCAGGTGTGCGAGGGTCGAATGGCGATGGAGACGACGGCGACAGATGGACAAGGGCTGAGTAGCGGCCGTAGCTGCATTGGGGACCGCGCCGGGTTTACCCAGCAGCGAGCACGAGGTTCGTGCCATGCAGCGCACGAGGCCGCCACGTGCGTGCTTGCGGGAGTGAAACCCGGTCCGGAAACGCCAGCGGTGGATGTTGCCGATCCCGCGGACGGACAAAGGTTAGGCTGGACAACGGATTTGGACCGGATGGGTTCTCCACGCGAGCGTGTGTGTGAAGCTCAGATGGGCAGAGCACATGTGTTCGTGTGGGGAACCCCTAGAAACGCGAGGCTTGTTTTTTTTTGATGCGCCGGGTGACGTCATGGCTGCACATTGGGTTGGAAGCCGGCAGGAGGGGTATCCCTGCCGGATGGTACCGTCCAAGAGGGACGAGGTACAAGAGCAGCTGCATGACGTCACGGGCAAGGTGCAAAGTGCGCGAGCTGTGAGTTGCCGCACTGATGCACGCATTTAAAAAAATAAATAAATAAAAAAGCAAGCCTCACTTTGGGTGAACAGGATTCCCAGGCAAGGGGTGGAAGATCCCCTTGGACCAGAGCACAGGACACTACTAGTTAGGGGGATGGGTTAGTGATAGATAGACCGGTCTCATGGGGCAGGGGTAAGTCCTCATGAGGCCCGTGGAATGGATGAGGTGGAGGGTTTCGGTTTAGATTTAGGATGGAAGATGGGAAATGGAGTACGGGATAATTTTGAGGACAGTGACAGACTGTGAGTGTGTAGAGGGGATGTAGCTTAGCTACGTAGGTTAAAAGGACCGTGCTGTAGTGTAAGAGACGACATGGGAGCACGAGTTAGTTAGGGGATACAGATAGCAGAATTACAGGATTCAGCGATGTGTGAGTGGAAGAACTGTATGGAAATAGGATGAGTGAGTGAGGCCAGCGGGTCTGTGTGAATGGAGTGAATGTGGAATGCATGGTGCGATGAGTGATTGGGGGGAGGAGTGACTCCCGCCCAAGGGACCCCGAGGTCAGTGTAGAGTCAGTTAGTGGGTTAGTTAAATTGACAAAATGGAGGTCGTTTTGTTGTTGGTGGGAAAGTAGGCTCGAAACCCGTTTGGAGGGGTGCAGGAGCCCTGTTGACGGGCTGGGAGCGTGGCTGCGAACGGTGAGTATCGCTGAGTGGGTACCCCGGGCACCGGGCAAGTCGGCCGTGGTAGGCCAAGGGCCCATGGGAGGCCGGGATAGTGTAGTGGGCACGGATGCGCCCGCATGATGCAGGGGCCCAGGGGGCCATTAGCCGCGTGGGCAGTGCGTGGGCACGGGTGACCCTCGGGAAGGGGCCCGGGGCGCCAGCCTGCCACGTTAGCTTTTCAGGGGAATCGTCAGGGAGGGCACTCCCCGGTGTTTAGGGAGCTGGTAGGCTCGGAGGCAGTGTAGTGCCCAGGGGTGCCATAGCTGGAGAATCGGCAGAGGGTAGTGCCTGCCAAGGGAGCTATGTGTCCCAGCCACGAAACCGTGTGAGGGCACAGGCGGAAAATTGGGGGGCATGGCCCGAAATTGTGAGGACACCAACACAGGCGACGGGAATCTGGGTTGATAGAACCAGTAGATTAAGCGAGAGGCGCTTATTGAAAGCCCCGGGGTAGTTTAAGTGATAATGGTTAGGGTAGGTTAGGAAGTCTACCCCTCCGCACCATCCATCCCTTCGCTCTCGTTGTGGGCCGCTGGACCCACTTTGGGTTAGATCGCTGAACTCTGAGGAGGCCATCCTGAGGCTTCGTTGGGCCTCGACACAGGACGCTAGCTCTCCCTAATTCCCCTCCAGGAAGGGAATCTAGGGGTTGGGAGTCGGCTAGGTGACAGGATAGGTTAGCCGAACAAAGACGATAAAGGGGGTGAGGGGACGAGTTGTAGTCGGGGAAGTAATAATAAAAATAAAAAAAAACAATGTCACCCGCAGGGTGACCCGTATCTTGCCAAAAGGTGACCACGTGTGACTTCTGGGTCACTCCATGTCAAATCATCAAAGAATCTGCCGTCATCTCTCAGATTTTTGTAAAACTTTGGGAACCAATTGGGACCCATGAAAAACGGCAAGAACTCAAATATTTTTGCTGACAGCCTCTGAATTAGTGAGATACAGACTAACGAACTCTGGACTAATTAGCATGACGTCGCGGATTCAAATGCCCATATCTCTAAAAGTATAACACCGAGAGAGCTGGTTTTGGTGTCATTTTAAAGGTATTTTCATGCCCTATGAATTTGTCTGGGCAACATTGTCCTACCTCCAACCACAAAAAAGTTATCACTAAATATAAACTTCAATCATGAATCCCCAAAAAATGTATCCTTCAAATTTCCTCAAATTCATCCCATAGGTACCTGATGATGTCAAGAAGCTTCCACATAAATTTTGTGATGGGCACTCCAATCGTTTCTGAGATATGAGCAATAATGTACATGTACGTATGGCATATAGGTTCGAAAATCAGAATTTGTAATGTATTATTACAAATAATAGATGTAATGTATTATTACGCCGGAGGGACTCGGAGTTACGGTCGCCAAGGGCTGGACGACGCGCTAAGGGAAGTCGCGACTTCCATTTCTTTTGGGTTCTGTGTGAACGTGTGTGGGTGGCACCAGTCTGGTGAAGTAGAACTGTTATAAGTGTTGCCGTGTGAATTGCATTATTCGGTTGTAGATCTGCGTGTGTCTCTTCGCTTGCTTTTATTGTGTTTTCTTGCTTGACTGCAATATACGTGCCTTCCGTGCTGCCATGTGGCGTGGAATAAATGTGCTGGTCCAATTGTTCCGCGTTTCGCTGCGTCCTTTCCTTTGTTTGAATCTCCATCTTGCATCACGTAAGGGATTAATAGTGGGTTGAAAACACCCGGTAACTAATCTGAACCGTCAAGGTCGACGATAACTCCGCTCGGTTATCCCTGTTGCACGGAACGAGCCGCTTAAGCGGTTCGTGTCCGGAGTCGACCTGTGGCGTGGTACAACTCCTCGGTACGCTATCCACGCGGGTACTTAGGTAAATCGACCATTCAGCGATCGGACCCTATTTCGCGCGGGTAGAATGCGGACTGAGTTGTGGTGAGGTTAAACCCCCACCCGTGACTAGCTCCCGGCGTTGTTCCGAGAGGGTCACAACTGAATTGCACGTTCGGTGGGCGAAGTGGCCGCTATTGGTTACATGCGGTCGTTCGCACGCCGACGGGGCGCGAATTCGCAACAATATTTTATACCCTTGTAAACACCTCCCTTCCCAAAGCAAACTCCTTCTAAATTTCCAGTTATTTCTTCCAAAGAGTTTGCTTTTGTGTCCATTTTGTCCACTCCATGCGTCCTCCCCAAGCCCTCATTCCTCCCCCACTTCCATTATTTTTCCACTTCTCCCTTTCTATTGTTCCTTCTTGTTCTGTTGCATCCTGATCCGTTCCATGCTCTCACTCTTCCACGAGCCTTGACTCTGCATACAAAAAAGAAGAAAAACAAAAAAAGGAACTTTTCTGCACATTGGTCATTGTGGAGCTCACCCTGATTCCTGCTCCAATTGTTGGTGTAACCCTAACCTCTGTAATCTCTCCACAAGGTTAATGTTGGTGTAACCCTAACCTCTGTAATCTCTCCACAAGGTTAATGTTGGTGTAACCCTAACCTCTTTAATCTCTCTACAAGGTTAATGTTGGTGCCAGATCAACAGAACTCGCATGACTAATGAAATCAGAAAGAGGAAATAGACTTACGACGAATGCCTTTGTCAAAGTGGACATCTCTCTGGCTATTATCAGAGAACCACCTCACCGCCGTCGAGTCTGGCATTTCACTCAAGCCGACTGGCAGGGTCTCCAAGCAGCCCTCAAACTTATAGACTGGTATCCTATCTCTACTTTCTCCAACATCAACTCATCCTGGGAATTCTTTCAAAGAAACTTGCTCTCCCTCATGCACAGATTTATCCCCTCTCGTCTTCAGTTGTCCTACCCTTCCTCCCGCCCTTGGTTCACTGAAGCTTGTGGCGAGGTAGTTGTCCTGAAACAACTTGCCTTTGCCTCATGGAAAGCAAACCCAACTGAGGCCAATCTCAGTTCCTTCCATAAAGCTCGGAACAAGTGTGTATCTACCCTAAGGAGAGCCAGAAAACAACGTCTTTCTCATCTCAAGTCTGAACTCTCAAACCTCTCTCCCTCCTCAAAATCCTGGTGGCATCGAATCAAATCTGTTTCTGGTGTTTGTTCCCCCTCCATCCCCTCCCTTACCTCAAATGGCAGCACTGCTGATGCCGCACGTGAAAAAGCTGAATGCCTAAACTCGGTGTTTGCAGCTAAATCTTGTGTCCAAAACCCATCACTTTCTCTACCCACCTTACCCAGTCGCACCCAACTGTCCCTGGACTCTGTGTTCTTTTCTCCTGACAAGGTGGAGAGCTTGCTGTCAAACCTCGACTCAGATTCTGCAACCGGTCCAGACGGCATCAGCCCACGTGTCCTCAAAGCCTGCTCTTCTGCTCTTGCTCACCTTCTCTCTGTTCTATTCACCCTCTAATTTGCTCAAGGCCATCTGCCATCTGCTTGGAAATCAGCAAACACCACTGCCCTGCACAAAAAAGGTGCAAAAACAGATCCCTGCAACTACAGACCAATCAGCCTTCTCCCAATCATGAGCAAGGTTATGGAATCCATCATCGCTTCAGACATCAAATCCTTCCTCTTCTCCAATGGCTTGATTTCTGATCATCAATTTGGTTTCAGACCAGGTCACTCTACCCTGGATATGCTGCTTCTGCTCTCCCAACAATAGATGGAAGCCCTCAATGCCAGACAGGAAATCCGAGCCGTATCCCTGGATATATCACCTACTTTTGACACAGTCTGGCACCCTGCCCTGCTCACCAAACTCTCTTCCTATGGTATCCAAGGCCATCTCCACTCATGGCTCACAGACTTCCTCTGCTGTCGCAGTCAACGTGTGGCCCTAAATGGAGTTCTTTCATCCCCCCCCCCCTCCTGTCCAGGCTGGAGTTCCTCAAGGTAGCGTTCTGGGCCCTGTTCTTTTTCTGGTTTTCATCAATGATCTCTCCGACTCTCTGGAAAATCCTCGATATCTCTTTGCTGATGACTCCACCCTCTGCCGTACCATTTGTCATCTGGTAAAACTACCAAAATCACGAATCACTGCTCACCTTCACTCTTTCATTCCTCTTTTTCCCCACCTTTGGAATAAACTCCCTCACTCTATTCATTCCCATTCTTCCCTCCAGGCCTTCAAAACAGCTGTTCACCACCACCTCTTATCATCCCCCATCCAAATCCTCAATCTTTTCTACCCCCGATAATCCACCCAAGCCCACCTCCTTCAAATTCCCTCCTTTCCTTCCTGAAAGTCCCTGAAATGTCCATCTTCTATTCCCCATGTTCCCCGTCCCATCCCTCTCCCTTCCACAGATCTCCAAATGTCTCTGTTCCCCACTATTTTGTCCTTCCCACTCCCTCCCGTCCTGTCTCATGCCCCCCCCTTGATGTGCGTTGTGTGTTCGCTCTCATACGAGCCTCGACAAGGTACATACAAAAAAAAAATGCAGAGGTAGGGTAGTTCTAAATTGAGAAGAGGAGGATAATTGGAGAGAGAATGGAGGAGGGGAGGGCACTGGCGTACTCAGGGGGTTGCAGGGGGGGTGGTGGTCCGCCTTGGGTGACAGCCGGGGAGGGGGTAGGGGGGTTACGATGATATTGTTGAAGATTCGGCGGCGCTTAACAGCACCGCCGTCTCAGGGGTTATAATGCCGGTTAGTTCGGCACAGGTCTCGGGTCATGCGCCTCAGATCACGATACCAACGTACACCTATGCCCTGCCAGTTGGGGATATACACCCCAGCTACAGACTGGGTTTGTCAGAGAACGAGCGAAGTCTGCCAGTCCGTAGCCCGTTTAGTTTTAAATACAAATCGAGCGATTGTTCCTCAGCATGGCACGAATAAATTCAAAGGCGGCAAATTTCGTATGAATCAGCCAGATTTATTGGGGACACATCGGGGAGCACGACACAAGCAAAGCTTTCACGAACGTTATAATTCATCTATAACCCGCTATTAACTAGGGAGCTACGGATACGGGTTTCGAAGGGAGCCCAGGCAAAATAAGCCTTAGGCCTGGACAACATGCATACAAGACACGGAGTACTTGATGGTGCCTCATGGACAAGAGGAAAAGTGTCGAAGGCAAGAATGCGGCTCGTGACAAGCCGATGTCGTCGGATTCGAGCGCCCAGCTCGAGCATGCAGCGTGGCAAGATGGCGCTCGTACTCCTATCGGCACCGCTCGTGCATGCCGCGTGGCAAGATGGCGACGACGACGTGCTTTTGTCGGCACCACTCACACACCAGCCTCGGCGTGTCCAGCCCCTGTAAGGTCGACGGCACAAGAGCTAAAGATCCGGTGTGTTCCAGCTGGTTTATCACAAGGTCCAGTATGCGAATCCAGGCCTGGCCTGTACACCAGACCAGGCCAAATCTGGGTGTTGGGCTCCGTAGGCGGATCGACGGGATCAAAAGATGGGGTCAGGCTGTCCAGGGAGTCAGGACAGTCAGAGGCCCCGTGGCTGGACTCAGGATGAACCTGTGGATCACCTGCAGGCTGGATCCATGGCTGAGGAGGAACAGCTGGCCAAGCCACTCCTCATAAAGCAGATCGCCGACCGACAAAGCAGTTCCTCTTGCCTTTCGGGGCGGGCTTTTCGGACCGCCTCCGGGGACACGTGATTGGTCCATCGTTCGAGTTTGCAGCCGCTCTCCGCCAATGGGTTGCTGACACGTCTTGTTGACTGACTGTCTGGGCGCTGGGTGGGGGCTGGTTAGGAGGGGGGATGGAAGAAGAAGAAGGCGCCTTTTGGTACACCACCACTGTATGAACAATGGACAGCCTGCTACACCTCCCGACACACATGTAACGTCCGATTACCAAACAACCTGGCTAAACATGCACTTAAGGGGGGATCTGGGCTAATCCTATATTTAGTAACCCACTGGGGGCCCATTTCCGCAACAATATAACGATGATAAGAGTACGATGATATAACGATAGTTTTAGTTGCAAGTGACATTATTTCATATTTTTGCGATTTTAAGGAACTGCTGAGGTAAATGTGCACTCACGACACGTCGGTCCTTCAGCGTCGTTATTTCTGTAATAAATGTTTCGAAGAAGTCCCCTTACCTTGAGAAAGCTCCAAAGCGGACCAGCACGAGGAAGGCTTTTGATGGAAGGTTTTCTCATCGAGTGTCGGTATGATTCTCTCATGATAATTTCTGACGTGCTGTGATTTCAAATTTTAAGTCTACAAAATTAAGTTTAGGATAAGAATATTATTTATTTTATAACTTGTAACTTTCAAGAGTAAAAAAAACTGAGGAGAACAGGCGAACTGAGGAGAATTGAGGAGAACAGGCAAAAGAAAAAGAAGAAGAAGAAGAAGATTTAGAAGAAGAAGAAGAAGAAGAAGAATTAGAAGAAGAAAAAGAAGAAGAAAAAGAAGAAGAAGAAGAAGAAGAAGAAGAAGAAGAAGAAGAAGAAGAATTAGAAGAAGAAAAAGAAGAAGAAAAAGAAGAAGAAGAAGAAGAAGAAGAAGAAGAACAAGCGGTTCCTCAGCTCGTGTCAGAAAGATTCTTTCTGTGATAATTCTGACAATTGATTCACAATAATTTAAAATTTTAAGTGGACAAAATTAAGTTTATTAATTATATTGATATATTTTATAAGCAATATTGTAAGTTTATAACTTTTAGGATTAAAATATATATATATATATATATATATATATATATATGGA
The DNA here is from genome assembly GCF_056783735.1 of Eptatretus burgeri. NCBI lineage: Eukaryota > Metazoa > Chordata > Myxini > Myxiniformes > Myxinidae > Eptatretus > Eptatretus burgeri. Next base: position 54,438,746 of record NC_140977.1, read on the forward strand.
GAACGCGTGAGAGAAGTGAAAGAAGAAGAGGCCCAGGAGCGACCAGTATAAAAAAAAACAAGGACAAATGTATCCTGAGCCGCGTCCTTAAGGCAATAACAACGACTTCCGATATTTCGTCACGTGCCTTGATGGAGCCAATAGCGAGACCTGTCATGGAGGCTCGTCGTTCATTACGAGAAAATAGTGTGTTTACGAAATTACAATACATTAAATGGAATAATCTTTAAATAGTAACGAGAACTTTTCGAAACTTGAAAGCAAATGTCCAAATATATTTAAAAGTTCATGATAGACGCTCTCAAAAGGCACCGTTAATGCGAGGATGTGTACAGGTGTTTAATATTTAAGGAGATCCGGATCCTGTAAGTAAAAGAGCCGAGTCCTAAAGGTTTTGTCAGAAGAAGAAGAAGAAGAAGAAGAAGAAGAAGAAGAAGAAGAAGAAGAAGAAGAAGAAGAAGAAGAAGAAGAAGAAGAAGAAGAAGAACCCCGGATATAAAGTACGATCCCAGAAAGGATGTTTTTTTTTTGTTATCAGCTTTCTCCACCAATTAGAAGCAAGCTTCCATCAGTTACCATGGCATGTTGTATTGTACGAAAGTCATGATTCGTTCTTTGGTTTGACGTCAGTTTAAACTCATTTGCATACACGTCTTGGCCATGATGGCAGCCCAACGCTCTCCATCACGGGTTGGGTGAACACTTTCATTCTAAAAAGTTAATTGCGTTACTGTTCTGGATTGACAGGCCTTCTGAAAAATTAATCTCCTCCATTAAACAGTTAATGGGCAGGAAAAATGTCCTGCATTTTTCTTATTTCCAATTTGCTCACTCCTGGTACAGGGCTGTAATCCGCTTGAAATTTTACTTGCAAACATGACGTGTGTTTTCTGTGTGTTTAATTTTTTAACTTATTCATCTCCAGGGAGTGCCAAAGCAAAGGTCCGCCTCGGAGGGGGGAGGTGTCAAAGGAAGGGTCCACCTCGAGATTGATTGGGGGGTTGCCAAAGGAAGGGTCCGCCCCGGGTGCCAAATACTCGTTTTGCCCCTGGGGTTGAGTGGAGTATGGAAGGATGTTTGGTGGGAGACGCGAGTAATGGGAGAAACATGTATGTTGCACGTACAGTAAATGATAAGTGGGGAGGGGGGGTGTTGGCAAAATACCGCATTTGCGTACGTAATAAGTATATGTTTACAAGGTCAGGAAATAAAAATTATCGACTTAAAATTGCTTTTAATAAACAAATCTTGTCGTTAACTTCACCACTGCTTATTTTTCGATGTGCGGGTTGTAACGTCAATTTGGTTTACGTGAGAACGTTTAACAGGAGCTCAAGACACATTTTGACTGCAGAAATCGACAAGTCTGAAGACAACAATGGTTCACGAGCGGTACTTGATGATGTAGATTGTTTCAGAAGTCAAGGATGAGACAATGTGATAATGTTTGACCAAGTTATAAAAATGATCAACATGATGTGGTACGAGTGACAGGTTATTAGCTGCAAAATGTCGAAAACCTGGTTTCGTTCAACAACTTTCAAAATTTGACCTTTGCATAACCTTCAAAGGTCACAAAACAATGTTGTGGACATTAAAATAAAGAAACAGGATACGTGCTATAGCTTATTGGAGTTAGTTCGTCGAAGAAGGTCGAAAACCTGGTTCGATTCCCACAACTTTGAAAATTTGACCTTTGTGAACTTTAAAGGTCAAAGGTCAAGTATTATGACCTTTGGTGCAAAACTTCTTCTGGAACATTCCAGGAACAATATAACGTCATAAGGCTATATGGCATTTCACACTCCTCGGATTATCCATATTTTGATGAAATCAGCGTAAAAACAAACTTGAAGGGGGCGCCACGGGCAAGGTGTTCGAGATAGAGCAAAATGGTTTCAAGACTTTAGGTGGGGAATGACCTCAGGATTATGCATAAAAATATTGTCATCCTAGCTCTCAAAGTTTGGGCGGTCGTATGATTTTTACGTCAAAATTCGAAATTTTCTAAGTTCGTGACCTTGTGACCTTGACCTTGGGACGAAAATGAAAAATCGAGCTCCGTGGAGCTATGCAGGTGCCATTGGGCTAACCAAATACTGAAACCCCTGCCAGTTTCGACAAACCCCCTCGGAGAAGATGCAAATTGAAATTGGCTACCCCCTAAATACACAATTCGCAATTTTCTAAGTTTGTGACCTTGTGACCTTGACCTTGGGACGAAAATGAAAAATCGAGCTCCGTGGGGCTATGCAGGTGCCATTGGGTTAACGAAATACCAAAACCCCTGCCAGATTCGACAAACCCCCTCGGAGAAGATGTAAATTGAAATCGGCTACCCCCTAAAAACACATGTTTTTGGGGCGTGGCTCCGCCCATAATGGGCGCACCACGCCCATTCTCAGGAAAGCACAACTCGATCATGATATAAACCTCGCACCAAAATTTTATCAGGATTGGATCAAAACCCACGGAGCTATGATCGGGACAGACAGACAGACAGACAGACAGACATAACGAATATAGTGGTCACTTACTGACTCGTGAACCAATGAATGAAACGTTATCCTTTGGGTCATGAGAATTGGAAGCAATCAAGCAAATCATAATTATTAATAGGATTTTGTAAAGAACATTTTACACATCAGCGTACTGTACTATTTTCTCAAACAAAAGGATGTTTTAATTTTGTTCTCTCTCTCTCTCTTTCTCTTTCTCTTTCTCTTTCTCTTTCTCTTTCTCTTTCTCTTTCTCTTTCTCTTTCTCTTTCTCTTTCTCTTTCTCTTTCTCTCTTCAATTCTGTCATCATTACTTATTTGTATTTTTGCATCATTGCATGATATTCGTTTGAAACAATCCATATCAAATGACGGATGCTCCATTTGTTACAAACCACGGCGGAGTAATTAGCTGCAGTGATTTTGGTAATTTTCTTCAAATGAAATTATTGACTTAACCAAGACATCGTGGCAAGCACACTGTTGATGACGGAGTCAGCGCCCCGTGTCGTCATATCCGAACGACGTCTCCACTAATGGCAAGTGGAGCGCGGGAGGAAAAAAAATTTTCCCTAACAAATCGACCTCGCGTTTTCGTAACGGACTTCACGAGCCACCGTACTCGCCGGGCTGTCAATCGCCTTTCACCCGAGACCACGTGAACATACCGAGCCAATCAGGAGCGTCCGCGGGGTTCCGTCGCTCCCGTGCCGGCTCGGTGGGGCCTTCACGGGGCCTGATCGCTACCGCAGTGTCGTGCCGTCACCCGGACGGACATCTTCGATTCCTAATAATTGCTCCTTTTACCTCTGTACTCGACACCGATCGTCCAAATCACGTAGAGCCTTTCTTTAATTCCAACTGCACTCGCGTCCTTTCTCTTCCTCATCAGTCATCTTTCCGGTGAGGTAAGAGCTACGAACGGGGATTGGGAGCGTGAGAGTCGGGGATTGGGAGCAACGGGCATCGCGAATGACGGCGGGATTGGCACACCGATGGGGTTGCAGATATAATGGGGCTGCATCGGGGGGTTGTAAGGGGGAGACCGATGGAAGGATAGACGACCTCGGCCACAAATGAGGCGCAGGAAGCGGTAGTGATCGTGGTGCAGGTGTCATTGTGTGACTTGTTCTTCTGTACGAGACCCGGTGTGTGTGTGAGATCGCGGTAGTATGTCCAGGTAGTGACCGGCGAGAGACCCCCCCCCCCCCTCTGCCTGGTAAGTAAGGATTCCCTCCACGCCCCGTCGGTTCGACCGGTCTTCCACACCGTTTCCTTGGAGACCGCGCATGACGCAGCTCGAGGAGTGACAGGTCGGCGGACCGGCATCATCATCTTTGCTCGTCTGCAGCAGGATCTTGAAGGAGCACGTGTAGGTGATCGTGGAGGACAGGTGCGCAGTTTGTCCCAAAATGGGGGACACTGCAGGAAAGGAAGAGGAAAGGGACACGGTCTTCACTCTTCACGCTTCCCCGACAAGGGAGGACTTGCGTTGGGGACTTCGGGTGGACCTTTTGTTGATTCGTCTTGGGATACACGTCGTCCGTAAGGTCGTGCACCTTGCGATCTGCTCGCTCTTCGGCCGGTTACACCGGCGTTAGATTTTTAAAGCGGACATCCCCATCCCTAGGCAGACAATCCGGTGTCTATGTCTGAGGACCGTTCGCTCGCGGGATCGTTTTGAGAGTCGGGGGTACCGTTGACCGGACTTGAGGGTCGTTTCCACGTCGGACGTGTTCGCACGAGTTGCAGCGCGGACGATCGAGGGTCTCAACCCGTCGGAGTCGCGGACGACGCGTACGTACGCAGATGGACATTGCTGTAGGAATCGGCGGGGAGCGAGTGAGTGATGAGGCCGCGTCGGTGTCGATGGCGACGAGCCCCCTCCCCCGCCGCACAACCCTGTTCCCCACCCCTCCCGAGGATCCCACTGGGTCTCTGCACCTCGAGCCGGTTCGTCCCGCACGTGGTGAATCGGTCAGGCCCGGTGGGACCGCGTGTGCCCTCATGGCCGGGTGTACGCGGCCACCGAGGAGGTCAGACGATCATGTCGATGCGGAATTGATGACGTAGCTTCGCCCCGTATTCAAGTCGAGCTTCGGGGACTCCCGGCTCGGTTTCCGCACTCTCTCTCTCAGGTCTCAACGGCTTTCGGCCGCACTCAGGCCTTCTCCCCGCAAAGGAGGTCCAGTGTGTGAGGGTTCGGAGGGCCCGGTGAGCCGCTCCGAAGCTCCGCGACAGAGACGAGGGGAGGGACGGCGAGGCGCCCTGCCGGCCGATCTTTGTGCGCGTCCCCGAGCCGCGCACATGATGCTCCATTGATGGTCTCCCGCTTGGGACACTCATGGTCCGGAGACGCAAGGTCGCCCTGGCCGGGGATGAGGTCAAATCGGACAGGGATGGGTAAGTTGGCCCGAGACCGGGGGCCTTGAAATGTTCGTATACATTTTCTGCCTTTCTGAGCCTTCTCGCCGCGGACCTCCATTGCCTCTTTCTCCCTTCGCGCGTTCGTCCTTTCCACCGTGCTTTCTGGACACCCTTGACCCCCGATGTCGGCCCGCGTCTGTTACTTCGAGGTGAGCGAGGGAAACCTCGATGGTGTCGGGGGTGGAAAAGTGAGGACGATGGCGAAAACGGGATCCGGTCGGGATCTTCGAGAGGAACGGCGGCGGCCATGTTAGGGCGGCTTCTCTCTTGTGTGTGTGTGTGTGTGTGTCTTTCTTTCTTCGACTTCCCTTCCATCCGTGTCCCTCCACTCCGGTCCCATTCATGTCGAACGTTTGTCCGTCCCGGTGCGGACATGCCTTCCTGGCTTTTCACCCGTAATCCTCGCCAAGTCCCCGGCCGCGCTTCCCGCGAGTGCTGCGTTGCTAGCGGACGGGGATGATGTACAGAGAGAGAGAGAGAGAGGTACAGAGGTCGAGGCAGACTTGGATTTTGTACATCGACTCGTCCTGCCGTGTCCAACCTCGGCACGAAGCCGTTGTGTCCCTTCGAGGCGACTCGTCCGTTTGAGAAATAAACACCTCCCGAGTTGTTTTCACAAACCGTTCGAACTTCAGCCCCAAATGGGAAACTTTTTTTGTTTCTTTCTGGTTCGCTCTCCCCGAATGCTCTCCGAGGTCCCCGAGCACCCTTCTGCCTAGCTCCCGCACGCTCTCCTGTACCGTAGGTGAACCTCTACTGTGGTGTCGTGGGATGCATGCTTAACCACGTCATGATCATCGTCGTGGGACTTGATTCTGGAACTTTCCAGATGCGCTCTTTGCAGTCACCTCGAAACGTTGAGTAATTTACCGCTTGGAAGATGCTTGGGTGTTTTGATGAGAGGTTGTTATTTTGCCATTTGAAATTTTTTTTTAAACTTCAACTCGACAAACGTAGTACATACACAGAGTTAATGTAGGCTTGGTGTTGGCTTAACGGTTAAACTGGCTGGCTGAAGATCTTGTGGCCTTGAGTTCAAGCCCCTGTCCAACCGTTGAATTAACACCAGACAGGTTGATTCAGCCTGCCATCCTTCCAAGGTCGGCAAAATGAGTACCAGGGGCACTGCATCAGTGGCACAGCCACACCCCCAGAAAATGATGCAGCCAAGCAGCCACAGCCTGCATACATACATACATACAAGCAAGCAAACAAACAAAAATACAGATATAGTTAATGGTAGGGTTCAACACTGATAACCCACGGTCAACCCCGCTACCGCCGGTTCAACTCCAGTAATCCTGGGTTCAACCCTGGTTTAAACCTGTTAACCCGGTTTCAACTCCATCTGCCGGGGCTCAACTCTGATAACCCGTGTCAACCCCATCAGTCCAAGTTTAACTCTGACAACCTAGGTTCAACCCCGTCGTCCCAAGTTCAACCCTAGTAATCCTCAGTTAAACTCTGGCTTAAAGCGACTGTGCTGGATTTAACCCTCATGAACCAGATTTGACCCTCATTTTACCGTTAGCCTGGGTTTAACCCCACCACCCAGGGTTTGACGTCGTCAACCTGGTTTTAACAAGTTTCTTTCTTACCTGGTTTAACTTTGTCGTCATCTTAAACATGGGAAATGGGGTCCAACATGACCCAATGGGAAGATATTATTTGTATCATGAATCTTGTGTACACTTTGTTAAACAATATTACATGCTATGAAACTAAGCGAGATAGACGACTGTATTTGTCCAATTTCAGCAATATCGAACAAACCCCAAAAAATTCACATCTTGAGCTCCAACATGACCCCCATTTCCCCTAGTGCGAAGGTTAACAGCAGTTGAGTTTGTGGTATGAGTACAGTGGTAATTTGACCTCCTCTCTTGAGCAGAATGACAGTGCAAGCTGAAGATAGCATCGACCGAATGCCGAAGAAAACCTCAAAGAAAGTCCCGACGGATTCTTGCAATAGCAACGGAGAAGCGTTTGCGGCGGCTCTTCAGCCGGAGCCGATGCTCCCGGCCTCTCCTCCGAACCGGGCCGGACCGTTACCAGTCGACGCTCAACGCCTCCTGCGCTCGAGTGTTCGGCCACCTATTAAGAGGGCTCGGAGCGATTCGTCTTCGACTCCGGGGAAGGGCAGAGGTACGAGTCCCGATAGGATCTGGCCGTACATGTCCAGCACAGTAACTTTAGCAAAACTAACGTAACTATTATTATTATTATTTGCTCTTGAAATGTGAAGGCTCGTGAAAAGGAACAAAGGCATGCCTTAATCTCAGTCTTGTTTGGCAGTTGAGTTGCCACCTCACTTGAAAAGATGACGATTTCTATTTTTGTGGGGGAGGTGGGAGGAGCTTCTGATGATATGAACATGTTATCCATTTTGGCAGAACGGGGGATTTGTTTACTTATTTATCTATTTATAAAGGCGAGGGGTGGATTCCAGTGATGTTCTGTTATCTGCTTTATAGAATTGGTGTTATTCGTCTATTTGTTAATTTTTTTTAAAGGAGGCTTGCATACCCTTCTGAAACTTGTGTCTTGCCATTATGGCCGAGACAGCAAGTCTGGAAAGTAATGTGTGCAGCAGAAAGCTGTAGAACAAAGCCAGTTGCTGTGCAATTTAACCCAGGAGGTTTATTTTTATTTTTTATTATTTCTTTAAAAACGTATTCTGCACCTAACGATTCATTTGCACAGTCACTGTTGGCATGGTGGTGGGGAGTGCAACCGGAAACGCTGATCCGTAAGTGGTGTGCAACGTCCCAATTCGGATCAATTATGTCGCTTGTCGTGGCAGCTGAAGCAGTCGCCGGCAGCGTCGATGCGGCCGGGGTGACGTCTGGCTGCGGAACCAACACCAATGCTGGCGCAGCACGGAGGGAACAGGGCTCGGTGGGTACGCCAAGTGATTCGACGGAGGTGGAGAAGACAGAGGGTCCTCAGAAGAAAGTCCGCAGACAGTGGGAGTCGTGGAGCACCGAGGATAAGAATTCATTTTTTGAGGGACTAAATGAGGTTTGTTGTTTTGTTGCCATTCATTTGGTTTGCCTGTCAGAATGTTTTGTTTGTTTGTTTGTTTTTGTATTTTCATTTGCTCTCGAGTTATTTTTTTTACTTCCTTTCAGCTGCCAAGCTCACTAATTCCCTCCTGCTCTTCTGTCACCCTCCTTCCTCCTCACTTCTTCGAACCCCTTTATTTTCACTCCAGCTCTTTCTCCCTTCCCTCCCACAACTACCCCTCCTAATCCTGCCCCCTCTCAGGCAGTTCACCTGCTCCTCCCCACTCCGCTCCTTAACAGCTTGGCAGTCTCGTTTGCTCACTCTTTCCCGTCCTTGCTTCCTTCCTATTGATAGATTTTCTGCCATTTTGTTTCAATCTCTCTCCAATGAATTTATTAATTTATTTTTTTCCCCCAATGCTGACCCGATACCCGATACCTGGTACCCGGTACCAAAGTAACTTGAGACAATTTGGGCCGTGTCACAAATTTTTCACGTTTTATTATCATTTGTTTTCCACTATTTATTCTCCAAAATGCACGCATGAGTATTTAATTATTCTTTTTGGTATTTTGAATTGTTTTTGCCCACCTGTGCTTAAAAACATCTGCTCTAATGGTGGGAATCTTTATTTATTTTCCCCACACTTTGTAAAAAAAAACAGAACAGAGGCATATTGTAATCGGCTCCGTCTGTGTCTGTCTTTCTGTCCGTCCATCCGTCACGCTATCTCCTCATAAACGGTTGTTCAGAAATTCACCAAACTTGGTAGTAGTGATCACCACATGGCAAGAATGTGCAAGAGCAGTGTCATTTTGGTCCTCTCCTTGGAGTGAGGTCAACAGGTCAAATCCAGAAAAATGTAATTACGGGCACTTGTTGAACATTTTAACATGATACTATATGTGGGGGGAAAATTAACTCTAAATTTGATATTGCGTCGTTCCTGGTGGAACATTTTGCCATCTTTCAGCTCTGCTTTAGGTGGGAAGTGTGAGGATTTGCAATGTCGAGCCATCAACTTTGCTCGAGTTTATATAAACCCATTCTTAGGCTGCAGACCCTAAACTCGATTGTTTTGCTGGCATGTTCATGCTCCAATTCCATCTCCCTTTCCCATTTTCCACCCCGAAGCATGGCAAAGACTTTGAAGCAATCCAGAACTCGTTCGCACAGCGTTACCGCAAGAAAGGCAGGCCTGCCAACATGGTAAAGAATAAGGAACAAGTCCGGCATTTCTACTACAGGACGTGGCACAAGATCTGCAAGTACATCGACTTTGATAGCGGTAAATGTCGGTAATCATATCTCCTTCCCCCACTTCCCTCTCTTCTCATGGTGGTACATTATCAACCGCTTCACAGAAATCCCTTGACGGGGTTTTCTTTTTCTGATTGCTGCACAGCATTTGATGCACTTGAATTATCAACATCTCAACACCTACTTCCTTTTCTCTCAGTGTTCTCTCAGGATCTCAAGAAGTCTTCACAGGAGCTCTACGGACTTATTTGCTACGGGGAACTGCGTAAGAAGATCGGAGGATGTGAGTCATCCACTCGGCATCGCGTTCAGTCGAGATTCGATGCCATTCATTCTTTTTCATGTGCAAAGAAGAATTGATCGCCATTAAGTGGCAACGCTTCCTCTTTAATGCCGCCGCTATCTGGGGCTTTGATGTTTCACAGTAAACGTTAGCCTCGCGATTCTCTTGTTGCTGATTGGCCGTGACAAGCGTGATCGTAAAAATCCAATCCTGCCACAACACCACTGCAGACTTGCAAACGGCGGCAAATTTAAATCGAAGTAGATTTAATCCTAACTGCACTGGGGTGGGGTGTGTATATGGTGTAAATTAATTGGCCTGTAATTTATTCTGAGTGGTCATCTGTAACATTCTGTCTCAGACATGCTGAATAATTATAGAAAAACAATAAAATTATACAATTAACATATGAAACAAATAATTTCACCATTGCGTCCATTGCATGATGATCTCTGCATGTGCAAGTTTTCAAGTTCGTCGGACCATCGACGGCCGGACCCATTCAGGGAAAGCTCAAAATCGCCCAGTTCAGTCGAGGTTAAACTAGAACAGCACTCATCGACGTCCTGACGTCGACAAGCATGCCTCCGTGCACATTATTACATCATTATAATACTTGTACCAAGTTTGATTTTTATCCCTTCAGCTTTTCTCAAATATCACACCTTTACCTGCCTTCACCTGTGTGACTTCTTGACTCAATCATCTAATCGGTTTATGTATACATCATTATACGTGCTTGTACGAAGTTTAACTTGGATCCCTTCAGCCATTCTTAAGTTATCGAAGTAACGGAAACCTATCACGGACGGACAACCTGAAAACTCGATGCCTCCGGTGACTTTTTTTTTCGATTAAAAAAAAGAGGAATTTTAAAGATTTTAGGGTAAATCCAATATGGCTGCCAAACCGTGTGATCTACGTCATCAAAGGGAGGGAACTTTTTGTGACTCATGGATAGGTGATCATACCTGTAAAGTTTCACCTCGATCTGTTCAGCTGTTTTGAAGAACAAGTTTTTTAAAAATTAATTTAATATCATTTTTTTTAATAGGGATCGATGACGTCATCACCCTTTGTTGTTTTTTTTGTCGACCAATTTATCCCGAGATGACCCTCAAATTTTCATATTGATTTGGTAAAGCGTTCTATGTGTCAAATTTTGGTGGGTGTAGCACGTCACTGACGTCGTCGTAAACAACACTTATTCCCCATGTGGAGTACTTGACATGTGCCAAGTTTCAGTTTTTTTTCCCACAGTGTTTTCGGATATACAGAGGTCCAAATTTTTCCCTTTTTTTCCCCCCCCCCCCAACGTGGCTGCCACACCATGTGACCTATGACGTCATAATTATCATTAAAACATTGCACGTGAGTAGTCGCACATATGGTGGAAATTTCATGTCAATCGGCCAAGCAGTTGCAGAGAAAATGAACTTAAAAGGGATTCACGAACGGACAGCCGGATGGACAACCTGAAAACATAATGCCTTTGTCGGTGGAGGCATTTTTAAATATAAAAAGCTTTGTTTCTCCAAAGGAGATTACTGTATAGCTTTGCTCTTTGCCACTCACAGGATGTGATTTGTGTGTGCACTGCAGGCATGGATGATAAGAAAGCGAGCAAGCTGAACGAGCTGATCCAGATTGGGTGAGTGTTCCAAACTAGTTGTCCCTCATCAAAATGGGAAATCATTTTGCTGTTTAAACACAGCGGTGCTGATTTGGAACAGATTACTAGATTTCCGATTGCCTGCTTGAAAGAAGTGCAACATGCACATTCATTCATACATACATTCCTAATTGCACGATGTACAAACATGGTCGTCTCATTTTGATGAAATGATACTTTCAATCGATTATTTTTCTGTTTTGAAAATACTAGTCGTGCCGACTCGTCGCTTCGCTATTAGGGCTTAATCAAAAGACAGCAGCATGTTGTACTTCACAAACATATTGCATGTCTGTCTGTTGGTCTCAATGAGGATATAAAATGAAGTGAAACACGTGAAAAGGGGATTTTTTTTTATAAGACGTTGTTGTTTGTTTGTTTTCTCCTTCCAGGTACTTTTTATATTTTTATATTACTTCACGAAGTATTCCAATATATAATTTTGTATGCTGCTCCTGTGTCCTTCTGAAAGGTTCTTGCTTGGTTACCCTTGAATAATAGTTACCGTTGGAATCACTAAGTTAGCCTCCCAGTCCTGATCTTACTACTTCAACCCGGAATGAGGGGGCTTTTAAAACGGGCGTGTTTGTGATTAAACAGACTCAGATATTTGTTTTCAAGTGAATCTATTATTACCTTTTTAACGGTACCATTCCGATTATACTATGACAGCAGGAAGTCATTAGAATGAAGCGACACACACACACACACACACACACACACGCCTCTTTTATTAATAGATGTTATCTGGGACTCCTCCCACCCATCCCCCCAAAAAGCAAGTGATAAATCGATGGCCTCCATGTTAAGTGTACCACCGACATAGACATGCTTGCATGACCCACAATAATTCAAACGTATTGTTACATTTGTAGAGGGTGGGGGGAGGAGGGTAGATATTGCTTTAGAACGGGTAGAAATGTATATTGTATGGCCTGTGTACGAGTAGTTAGCCCATCTTAATGTGATTAACTAGGGAAATGTAGCTGCAGAATTGTCTGTTTAAATGTGCACCATATGGAGGGTGGTGCATTGTAATATATAGTGTCTTAGGTAAGGAATCGTACATATAAGCTCTTGTATCTGGGTGAGGGACCGAGGTGAGGCCGAAGCAATGTGAGAGGAGTTTTGAGAGGGGGTGGTATTGTCCAGGAGAGAGGGGGAAGAGCTTTGGTCACCTTCTGAGGTGTGGAGTTTTCTCACCCCAAGAAGGGTGGAGATTAGATCACCTGAGGGGTGGAGTTTCATCACCCCAAGAAGGGTGGAGCTTTGGAGCACCTCCTGAGGTGCCAAGTTTCGTCACCCCCCCCCCGCTCCCCCGAGATGGAGTTGTGGGACCTCTTGCAAGAGCCAGCAGGCTTTGATTTGTCCTGGAGTGCGCTAATGGAGAGAAGGAGATTGTGTGGAGAGTAAACCGTTGCTCTGTCCATGCTGCCTGCCCTCCTTCGTTCCTTTTCATGTGCCTGCCTTCTCCTGTTCCTGCTCTTGACGTTGCCCCTTTTGTTGTGCCTGCTTCATCGTCCCTGGTTCCTGCTCAGGTGGCTTTATCACCCTGACCGCATGTTGCGTTGCCTGCCTCATCATCTGCTCATCTCTCTAGCCGTGGACCTGCTCCTCATTGTCCACCAGCAGAGCTAAGGCCTCATCCGGGTTTTCTCTTTCCCCATCCCTGTCTGTGCTTGAATCCAGAGTATGGTGCCATAGGTTTCGTAGTCTCATTGTATCTTCTTCTTCTTTCGGCTGCTCCCGTTCGGGGTCGCCACAGCGGATCATCCGTATGATCTGCATAGTGATTTGGCACATGTTTTACGCCGGATGCCCTTCCTGACGCAACCCTGGTCGCCTCTTACGACACAGGAATATGGTACACCTATTTTAACCGGGGTATACACCGGCCCAGTGTACTGGTACTCATTTCGCCGACCTCGGAAGGATGACAGGCTGAGTCAACCCCCTGGTGTATTAATTCAGTGGGTCAACGGGGCTTGAACTCAGGACCTTTTGGATCCCAAGCCGCTGCCCTCACCACTGTGCCAACACCAGGCTTCGTAGTCTCATTGTATATCGTTATTTATTATCGATTCCATGTTCCCTCTTTCTTCTGCAGCTCAACCCAACGTCGTCTCCACCGTCTCAATCACCATCCCTTTATTTGCTCAGGAAATAAATCCGTTTGTTTTAAAAGTTAAGATCCCAAATGCGGATAAATATCCAGATAAGAGAGTTAGCAAAGAAGTGGCTTCACAATACAGGAACTGGGCCATACTGTTGACAAAATTTTGTTCTGGTGTGAAAGAATATGGTTCCGTTCCAGCAGAAAAATCCATTGCTACGGTAAGGCGTGTTCTTATGTGGCGGCTCAGTGATGGTCCACTGGCGCCGTGACATCATTGCCACAAGCACGTCTGCCGGTGCATGGCCGTGCACAGTATCTCTCAGAAATGGAACTTTTTGTCAAAATTTGTTCGACTTAGTGCATTGCCGAAAATCTTTTGTGCGCTTTTGGATAAAATATATTTCAATATCCCATGAAGTCAGCATTTGATTGCTGGGTTTAATTGCACTTTGTAGGACATTGGCATTGGGTAATGTCTTTGTCCTGCATGCTATTCCTGTACTTGCTCCTCTAAGAGCCTTGGATCGGTGTTTAAAGAAAAATAAGGATGTTGGTAAATTCTGGACAATTCAACACAGTCCAAGGGATTTACAACCAGAAGGAACAGTGCTCAGATGGGAACGCCCAAACAGACCAAAGACTTGGTCGATGTGCTGGTATTAGTAAGATAAACTTTTATGCCTTTTGGCTTCCGCGGCCTTCTCGGTTACAACTAGAACAGCACTTGGAAGAACGCATACCTCCGGAGGCCAGGCTGAATAGTACACGTTTTGTATCCCACTTATAGACCGGATCTGTATTCGGACTTGAACCAAAATATAATTGGCTTGTTCTTGTCACCTGTCCAACTCTTCGACAAAGTTTTGTCATCCGTCCGTAACTTTTTGAGATATCATACTATAATAAAGATTTTGACCCTGTCTTAATTGTGAAGAATCCCTTTTTAAAAATTATCAAATCTGGATCTTTACCATAAACTAATCACTTGGTATTTGTCATGCACCCAACTTGTCGACCAAGTTTCGTCCGAATCCGGCCATAACCTTTTGAGATATCCTGCTCACAGACAGACAGACAAACATACAGGGGTGAAAACCCAACCTCCGCCCACCTTCGGTGGTGGAGGTTTAAAAAAACGTTTTTTCCCCCCCACTGAGGCTGACCAACTAACCTTTACCTGATTTGGTTCTGCCTTATCTGATCTGAATTTACTTGGTTGGTGGATTTTCTATTTTGTATCATCTTGTGAGATTGGCAGCTAAAGTGTGCTTGCTTTCCTGCATTAGTGTCACAACGGTGCGTTACAAGGGGCGTAACCTGCGGATCAAGATGCCAACGTGTCGTTCCCTCAAGAAGATCTGTGATCCTTATGGTGCGTGTCTTTCCAATATCTCTTGGACAGCCCACCTCCCCCCACAGACCGTACTGCCTTTATGACTTGTAAGATCTTGTTACTCGGTCTTTGAGTGCCGTGACAAGAGATCTCAATGGATCCTTTTCTGTCGGGTTTTTTTTTTAAATGTCCTTTAATTCACGCTGTTGAGAAATTTTACTTTCCGTGTGTCTCAGGAGCAAGCGATGATGAAGATCAGAAGCCAGCAAAGCTTCCCCCCAAGGTGTGTCTGGAGTTGCTGCCAAAGACGAACAAGGCCTGGGCACATGTACAGAACACGGCCCACAATCCTCGCCTTAGGTAGGACCTTCACCACATTTGCCCGTCTTTGCCCAATATCCTTCGTCTTTATACTCGAGCATCTTTTCCATGTTTCTGCATCAGTTGTGAGCTAAATGGTGGCCACCTTTTCATCGTCTTGGTTTTGCCTTTGATCCCATTGCAATATGCTAACCCTTTGACAGAATGATTGTGGAGCTGCATCGGAAAGTGGCGAGCTTGATCGCGTTCCTGCAGGAGAAATGGAGCCCCAGATCAGCCAGACTTGTATCCTTTTTTCCCTTTTCAAGTCATGTAGTAAACTATTTCATCATTGGAAGTCGTACTTTTGAGCATCAGAAGTTCCATTTGTCTTCTTTCTTCTCCTCCGTTAAGTATTGTTCTTCTTTACATGTTCCGTAGTTTGGGGTTGGTGACTCGGAGGGCATGTAGAGTTGTACCAAGTCGTAAAATAATTTGGTTGGCCGGGAAAGACCTTCGATGGGAATTGGTTAGGGGAGGAATTTGAAATTGGTCAGGGTGCCGACGACAACTCGCCTACTTTTCATCATAACATTATTGACGTCTGCCATTGAATGATAGCAGACAGGTACCCAGCATAATGTCCGTCCGAGCGACGGAGCACTCACTGATACGAAGCGCCAATCCGACGGTTTATAGTCTGATCGGTAGTCAAACCCAGGCTAACCAGTTCAACGGCAAGTGTGCAACCTCTACACCTTCCCGATGTACTCCAGCAGTGCCGTACTTAATCCTACACAAATAGCGATCAAACCTCTCCGAAGGACTACAGAGGACATCCGAGGATGTTCGGCCTTCGGCACGAGATGTACAGTACTCAGAACTTCGGCTTTATCCTCCGAAAGAGGCGGTCGTGACCTTGTTGGCTGGTGTTGCACGTGTTGTACACACTAAGGCCTTGTGTACCGTGCACTGGCACCAGGAGGGACGCGCAAGGCATGCATCTCTCCGTGAGGGCATTCACGTCGCTAAAATGACGTCCTGCAAGGTAAAGGTGTTACCGTCTTTGTTTTGAGTTTTCTGGTGATGCTTATATCTTCTTCTTCTTTTTCTTTTTCTTATTCTTCTTCTGCTGCTTCTTTCTATGTGTGCATCGCTGCTGATGATGCTACTTGTACCTTGGCTTCGCTATGCTTTGACGGCTTTTGGCTTTTGTGTTGGGATTATGATTGTGAGAAGCAAATCATGGGTACGAATGCCGACCTTCATCTCATTTGATTCTGCCCTCACCTGCCTTTTCTGAGCTGACTTGCTTGTTCAGCAGGAAGGGGATCCAGGGAATGTGGGTGATTGGGGTGGGGGGGTGGGACAGGTGTTTTGGCAGTAATAAATTGTAAGGGGAACCAGCTCATTATTTAGCAAGATTGGGGGGTGGAAATGAAAATGATCTGTGATGAAATGTTTGTTTTTTGGGGGTTTTCTTGGTTGGGGGTGGGTGGTGGGGGGGGAGGTTCCGTTGTCATTCTTTTGCAATTCAGTATCGAGGTCTAATTTATTCCATTCGTTCCGACCCACCTCCCACACCATTGCTATACTGTTTGCACCCTTTATCTTCACTCGTTAATCCAACTCATCTCGTAACACTTCAAGTGGGGTGAAGGTCTTGGGGTTGAGGAGGTCAGCACATCAAATGCAACACCTGCGGTTCGTTTCTGTTCCATTTTCTCATATCTCGGGTTTAGTCTCACTGTGCTTTTGTGGATTGTTATGTTGGAAATCACAAGCCTCCTTCCTGGAAGGTATTCCATGCTGTTGTGGTGTGTAATAACCAGAAGACTCCTTCCTGGAGGTATTCCATGCTGTTGCCGTGTGGAACACTGAAAAGCCTCCTTCCTGTCAGGTCAGGCCAGACTAGATCTGTGACTTGCTACAGGTACCATGTAAACCTGCACAAACCTGCACAAACCTGTTCCAGAGTCGGATTGTCGGCGACTAAATCGTCTTCCCCACCAAGTTTCTTGGTGAGGAGGGTGTATGATATGGACACCCAGCAGGATTAAAAACAAAACCTGTCAGAGGGTGGAGGAGCTCCTTGTGAGCCAACGGCCATCCATATCTAGTGCCCAACTTTGTCTGTGGACGTCCTCTTGCAGTTGGGTTACTTTTTATTCGGAGGTTGGTGGCAGGATTTGCACTCTGACCACCGTAAAACCATTCATTCTGCAAAACATACCAAAAGCAAAAAGAAATCTGAAAACCCACTCCATGGGAGGACCTCCTGTGCAGCTGCCCTTCGCAGGGCAGCTCACTGGATGACGGAATTGGGGCAAAGCCTTCGGGACCCCCAATCTTTGATGATGGGAGGGAAACCACGGGGGTAACCTTCCTGGGTCAGATTGCGGTTGTGTGTGTCGGGGTGGTGCTGTGGTGTCATGCACCAGATGGTGGTCTCCTTGGGTTAACCTGAGGTGGTCCCTTCAGGTGGGTGCCTGGAATGTCTTATCCCAAAGAGGATGATCACCTGTCTCTGTTATCATCTGAGCTCAAGTGCTTGGATTTTGGTATTGCAGCACTCTCTGAGGTTCGGAGACAGATAGTGGCAAGATTATGGTGGGTGGTTACACCTGCTGTTGGTCTGGTTGCTCTGATGGTTACCATGCCCAGGGAGTTGCTGTCGCTGTGTCCCATAAGTT
The DNA here is from genome assembly GCF_056783735.1 of Eptatretus burgeri. Classification (NCBI taxonomy): domain Eukaryota; kingdom Metazoa; phylum Chordata; class Myxini; order Myxiniformes; family Myxinidae; genus Eptatretus; species Eptatretus burgeri. The sequence continues at coordinate 54,456,334 of NC_140977.1, forward strand.
GGCTCCAATAATAATTGAGGTAACACCGGTCAACGAGCGTATTATGAGACGAAGGATTCGTCACTCCTTGGGTGTCATTTCCCTGGTCTCTGTATATGCTGCGACTGAGGCGAGTGATCTCACCGTGAAGTGAAGGACGCATTCTATGTCCCGCTCGAGTCTGTGGTTGATCAGTGCCCCAGGTGAGATACTCTTCTCGTCTTGGGAGATTTCAATGCATCAATTAGAATTGATAGGGATGGTTATGAGACAAGTGTTGGTCCCCGTGGGTCTGGAACTGTGAACCAGAATAGCACGAAGTTCCTTGACTTTGCAAGAAGTCGTGGACTTAGGGCGGCTGGTTCATGGTTTCAGCACCCACAGGTTCATCGCTGGACTTGGTATTCCAATACTGGCGGTATGGCAAAGGAGATTGACCATGTCCTCGTTTGATGGTCGCCAGAGGATGATCCAGAACTGCAGGTTCTACCGGAGTGCTCAGTTCTTCAATACTGACCACAGGCTTGTTGTAGCAACTCTGAAGTTGCAGCTTAAATCCAGGACAATGGTACCATCCCAGCTTAGGCTGGATGTTGGCAACCTCAAGGATGAGAGGGCAGCTGAGGAGTTTACAAACAGGCTGAGTGAAGACTTGGAGGGGGGGAGGGGGATCTGGGTGCTTTGGCAGATTCTCAAGAGTTGTGGAGTGCCTTCAAGACCACTGTCCTTGATGTTGCTGGTGGATATCTTGGAACTCACCGTGGGGCGAAGAACTGATAGTCTCTCAAGGGACGCTGGATACCATTGACCAAAGTCACAGAGCCAGGCTGAACAGCAGAGCTGAGCTGTTCAGGGAGCTGAGGCGTGAAACTGTATGTGCACTCTGTAGACAAGGAGGCCATTGTGTGAGGAATCTGTGAAGGGGTAGAGCATCACCTGTGGTCAAGTGATTCTCGTCCTGCTTACAGGGGAATTCGCACATTGTGTTCGTCCAAGCCCACCCCTCAGTATACTGCAGTTAGAGCAGAGGAGTCCGAAGTGAAGGCCCGCTGGGCCGGTTACTTTGAGCGGCTGTAACAGGCTGATCCACCAGCTGTTGAGTTTGATGTCAGGAGTGGTACAATCCTGATTGCTGACCCTCCAAACAACTGTGGTCCACCTTTCTTTGTGGAAACACACACTGCGGTGAACCGATTAAAATGGCGTAAAGCTCCTGGGACCTGTGGCATCCATGCTGAACTTCTCAAGGCTGGTGGGAATGCTGCACTCATGGCGTTGCCTGCGGTTCTGTGCTCTGTCTGGAACACAGGCATAATCCCAACTGACTGTAAGAGGGGCCTTGTTGTCACCCTCTCGAAAGGGAAGGGTGATCACCAAGACTGCAACGACTACCAAGGGGTGAGGCTGCTCTCAGTGCCGGGCAAGATCTTTGATCGGATCATTCCTGATAGGGTTCGCCACCATCTGCTTCAGCACCAGTATCGAAAGCAGTCAGGCTTCACACCAAAGAGGTCAACGATTGACCGTATCCTTGCTCTTCGGGTCATCACCGAACGCAGACGAGAGTTTGTGCAGGGGCTGATTGCAGCCGCTGTTGATCTCTGTAAAGCGTTCGATTGAGTGAATTGGGATGCCCTCTGGAGGATACTTGGTCTTCGTGGGGTGCCACCAAAACTGATCAATCTGATGTCTGAACTATACTCTGGTACTGAGAGTGCTGTGAGATGTGGTGATACCATCTCTGACTTATTTCCAGTTGTTACTGGAGTTTCTCAGCGGTGTGTACTGGCCCCTACACTTTTCAGCACTTGTATGGACTGGATTCTGGGTAGGATGTCAGAGGGATCAAGCTGCGGTACATCACTTGGGAATGTCAAGATCTCTGACCTTGATTTTGCAGAGACTCCAGATATCCTTTTGTGGGCCCTCGGGTTACTGAATGAGGAGTCGGAGCCGTCGGGATTACGGGTTTCCTGGATCAGAACTAACATCCAGGCTTTCAATGACATCATGGATGCTGCTATCCTGTCTGTACCTGTTTGTGGCGAGGATGTTGAAGTCACGGAGAGATTCACTTACCTTGGCAGTGATATTCATGTCTCTGCTGGCTGTGAGCCAGAGGTCAACAGACGTCTGGGTCAGCCTGGGGAGTCATGGATTCACTGGATCATGGGGTGTGGTGCTGCCGGTACCTGTGTGGGAGGATGAAAGTCTGAGTCACCATGTCCTTGGTGCTTCCATTCTTGCTCTTTGGATGTGAGACATGGACTCTGACCAGGGATCTGAGATGGATACTTAATTCCTTTGGTGCCAGGTCTCTTCTTGGAATCCTTGGCTTTCGCTGGTCGGACTTTGTGTCTAATGAGCGGTTGCTGAGAGAGACTCAAATGAGATTTGTTACTTGCATAGTCCGTGAGCGTCAACTGCTGCTGTATTGACATGTGGCTCGTTTTCCTGACGCTGATCCTGCTCACCAGATTCTCTCAGCATGGGAGGCTCGTGACTGCAGGAGGCCAATGGGCCGACCACGTGCCTCGTGGTTGCAGCAGATTGATCAACATCTCACAGAGATGGGGATGGGCCAGGCATCTACCTGGGGGACGGCCAGACGGAGGCCCTTGGAGTACCGGCGAAAAGTTGAAGCAGCGATGCGCTTGTTCCCATACGTGACCATGACCTGACCTTCCTGTGCGTTTTCCATGCTGTTGTGATGTGCAAGACTGACAAGCCTCCTTCCTGGGGGTACTGCATGCTGTTGGAGTGTGGAATACTGCCCAACCTCCTCCCTGTGGTATTCCATGCTGTTGCCTTGTGGAATACCCACAAGCCTCCTTCCTTTTCTTCCAGTCTGCTGTGGTGTGGAATTATATTTTTCCTCGACAAATGCGCACATATATTTTTTATATATATATATATATATATATATATATATATATATATATATATATATATATATATATATATATATATATATATATATATATATACACACACACCCTGAAAGTGCTGACCCAAACCACACCAGATAGAGGGGAGATTAGCTTCCTGTAATCCCTGGCCTCGACATCTGCACTCCCCTGTACAACATCCATAACTGTTTGTTATTTTTCGAGTTTGACCTGTTTCTTTCCTCCTAAAATACCCCATTTAGTGCAAGGAAAATGGCTATTTCTACTGCTTATTGATTTAATCCACTTGTGACATCTTAACACAAAAAACATCTTTGGAGCGGTTTCTCTGAAAGAGGGAACCAGATCCATCTCTTCGAACTTTCGATCTATTATGATGAGAAAAATCTCGATGGATTGCTTGAAAAGCACTCATAAAGGAGGTCACACATTGTCCTGAAAAACAGTTTCTTTGTTCATTGCATTGACACAGATGCTGTGCTTGCATGTTTGTTTTTGCTTAGAACGGTTGAACGAGTGAGGGCACATTTACATATACATCACCACCATTGTGACTCACCTGCCCCCACCCTCTTCCCCCTCCCAAAATCTCTGAGAAAGCATTCGGCCTTCCCAAACCCCCTTCCCCTCATGCAGACATAATATGTGGATGAGCTTTGTGCTGCTAAGAGAGCATGCATGCATCAGGAGCAGGAGTCGAATGACCTTCCCATTCTGAACTTGCTGTGTCAATGAGCCCCAGCAACTGGTGAAAGATTGTGCAACATTGGCCTTTACCCTTTCCCCACACACCCATTGTGCAGGACAACGGTGGTGTTGGAAGTCCTGTCAGTGTTGGGAAAGTCCCGAGACCACCCCGACCCCCTCCTGTTGCTGAGGGGCAGGTGGATTCGGTGAACCCTGATGGCGATGGTACCGTGTTATCTCCTCCTGAGGAGATTTGCAGTGGTGAGGACATGGATTTGCAGGTCCTCCCTCTCTTCCCTCTTCCCTCTTCTCTCCTCCTCACTCTTTCACTCTTTCACTCTTTCACTCTTTCACTCTTTCACTCTTTCACTCTTTCACTCTTTCACTCTCTCACTCTCTCACTCTCTCACTCTCTCACTCTCTCACTCTCTCACTCTCTCACTCTCTCACTCTCTCACTCTCTCACTCTCTCACTCTCTCACTCTCTCACTCTCTCACTCTCTCACTCTCTCTTTCGCTCTCACTCTTTCACTCTCACTCTTTCACTCTCACTCTTTCACTCTCACTCTTTCACTCTCACTCTTTCACTCTTTCTCTCTCACTCTTTCTCTCACTCTCACTCTTTCTCTCACTCTCACTCTTACTCTCACTCTCACTCTTTCTCTCACTCTCACTCTTTCTCTCACTCTCACTCTTACTCTCACTCTCACTCTTTCTCTCACTCTCACTCTTTCTCTCACTCTCACTCTTTCTCTCACTCTCACTCTTTCTCTCACTCTCACTCTTTCTCTCACTCTCACTCTTTCTCTCACTCTCACTCTTTCTCTCTCTCTCTCACTCTTTCTCTCTCTCTCTCACTCTTTCTCTCACTCTCTCACTCTTTCTCACTCTCTCACTCTTTCTCACTCTCTCACTCTTTCTCTCTCACTCTCTCTCTCTCTCTCTCTCTCTCTCTCTCTCTCTCTCTCTCTCTCTCTCTCTCTCTCTCTCTCTCTCTCTCTCTCTCTCTCTCTCTCTCTCTCTCTCTCTCTCTCTCTCTCTCTCTCTCTCTCTCTCTCTCACCCTGTCTCTCTCTCTCTCTCTACCTGTCTCTGTCTCTCTCGCTCTCTCACTCTCTCACTCGCTCTCACTCTTACTCTCTCACTCCTTTTAGTCTGTATTTTGTTTTTTTGAAAGAAAAAAAAATAATGGGGATATTGTAATCGGCTCCATCTATCTGTCCGTCACGCTATCTCCTCCTAAACAGTTGTGCCGAAATGCACCAAACTTGTTAGTTATCATCATCACATAGCAAGAAGGTGTGAGAGCAGTATCATTTTGGCCCCGCCCCCTTGCGGAGGGGTCAAAAACAAAAAAAAATGTAATTGTCAGCACATTTTAAACATTTTTCATGAAGCTTTGCATGTACAATCAACATTGGGGGACACATGAAACATGTTACGATTTTTTGGGGGGGGGGGATTTGACCCCCGACTCATACCCCCAGGGGGTGGGGGTGAGTCACGGGTCAAAACTGAAAAAAAATTCACTCAACATTCGATCTTGTCTCATTCCTGGTGGAACTTTTTGCCATCTCTCTAACTTTACTTTAGGTGGGAAGCGTGGGGATTTGCGACGGCTCGCCATCGACTTCGCTCAAGTTGTATGTGCTCCCAATTTGTGTCAGTCTGACAACCTGGATTGCACTGAGTCTTACTCTGGTGATATTTTGATTTATTTACTGTATTTTATTTCAATGTGTGCACGCCAAAGTGTCTTGCCAAACATTCCACTCGTTTGTTCTGAAATTGATTTCGTTTCGGCATTTTTTTAAATACGGGGAATCTGGAAAAGTTATCACAATTCTTTGCCATCTTATGTCTCTGTGCTGAGCTTTGTGCACTTGTGACTTCCATCCAGCCTTCAAAATATTTTTTCATAATATCCTCATTTCGCCAAAGAAGAACATTTCTCATTTGTCTTCTGTTTCACACATTCATATGGTCTTGCTATTTGCTGCCCTTGTATTGTTTGTGGTTTTGCATGTGACTTCTTGACTCTCTTGGTGGTTTGAATGTAAGTGTTTTTCTCCACAGATCCACTGAAGACCTCAACAAACTTCTGCCCGACACCTCCGTGGCCATCGGGGATTCCCTCGACCTCTGTGGACTCGCCTTTGCCTGTTCCTCCAAGATGGAACACGGATGACAACTCTGTGTCGGATGCAGTGATGCACAGCCTGCAGTCTGGTCGCAATGTATCCAATCCTGCAGATAGTGATGATTGCGAGGGGTTGACCAGTGAAGGAACAGTAACGTCTCCAGGTGAACAGTGCCCTAAAATCAAAGACTACAGTAATTGCGGTCCCACAACATCTTTGGAAGCTCAAGGGGAGACTTGGACTAATGAAGATGACACACAAAATGCAAGGGTGATTGCTGGGCTTGCAGAGTGTGGTGACAAACAGGAAGTGGTGGCCAAGAAGGTGTCGGGTGAAAGTGGAGTGGAGGTGAGTGAGGATGCTGGTGAGACTGGACGTGGCACAGGGTTCCCACCCAAGAAGTCCAAGGAAGAAGCGGCAATAGCATTTGCAAATCATTTGCGTGAAGAGGGCTGGGGGGCAGCCACGGGACCTCTCACCATTGCTGAAGTATACCTCATGCTTGGCAAACCATCCAAACTGCAGCTGGACTATGACTGGCCAGAGCTCGGAGGTCCGAGTATGACTCGGGTGAATGGACAATGTACAGAGACACTTTCTTCGACACCACTTTTGCCTTTAAATACCACTTGTACGGCAGAAGCTTGGGATCCAACCTTACGGACTGGGTTGAAGCAACTTCTTCAGCTGGCTATCCTGCAGGTTAACGCAGCCCCTGTAAGTACGCTTGCAGGTTTGGGGGTGACGTGTTGTCGTCGGTCTGTCGTGGAGCTGAGCTGAATTTAATTTTACCATTGCTCTCAAAGCACTTTATGAAAGACAAGGTCATTATTAATGGTAAACTAAGGTCCATTTTGTAAAACTGAGAAAAACTCAATGTAATTCATTAAAATTTTTACTTCACATCCTTGCATGAAAAGATAAATACACCATGAAGCAGTAAATGTCCATTCATCGATTTAATTTGCCAGTTATTTCTGTGGATGTATAGTACAGGCATTTCATGGAAAACCTTTGGTCAACCATGAACAAAGTGCAACAAAAATTATGTAGACTTTTTTTATCCTCCTGAATATGTCCTCCATCACATCAAGAAAGTCTTCAGGTGTCTGAAAAGGGGAAACCTGTGAAAATCACTGGAATATCCATCCATTCATTGGGACCATAGTCTGTGCAGAGCATTGGTGCTGCCTAAGCAGTCTCCTTGGCTATTGGGCACAATCCTGGACGGGTCGCCACTCCGACACAGGATACCAGCAAGGTGGCACTCATTTTCCCGACCTCGGAAGGATGACAGGCAGAGTCAACCCCACCTGGTATTAATTCAACGGCTGAGTGGGATTTGAACTCAGGATCCTAGGATCCCAAGCCCACCACCCTAACCATTAAGCCAACACCAGGCATAGTGGAATATGACCCCACCAAAAATGGCATTTTTCCACATTTCAACCTTCTTTAAACATGTTACAACCTATCTGAAGGTTTCAAGTGGACTGTCAGAGACTGATTTTCTCAAAGATATCTCAAAAAGTTGTGAACATGTTTGGATGAAATTTGTTGGGCAGGTTGGGTGTGTGACAAGGACGAACTGACTAGATTTTGTTGAAGATCTAGATCCGGATAGTGGAATTTTGTTCAGTGATTCTTCACCATTGAGAAATCGGCTAAAAAACAATTAAATGACACGATGTCTCAAAACTTTGTGAACGGATTCGGACAAAACTTGGTCGACACGTTAGGTGTGTGACAAGGAAGTATTGATTCACTTTTGGTGAAGATCCGGATCTGGATAAGAGAATTATTTAATTTTTAAAGTGATTCTTCACCATTGAGAGATGGGGCCAAAAACAGCATGCAGCACAATATCTCAAAAACGTATTGGGCCTGATATGTTCTCGTGGATCAGGCATTACCTGATGGAGGTATGCGCTCTACCGAGTGCCCTTCTTGTTGGCAAGCAGTTCGTGTTTGAAGGATTAAGAGGCCATGAATCTCAGCTGATTACTGGAATTTTTAATCCTACAATAATGAAATTAAAAGCAATACTGAGATACAAACTAGCCTGGTGTTGGCTTTGTGATTATAGTGGCTGGCTTGGGATCGGAGGGTCATGAGTTCGAGCCCCGTTTGCCACTGAATTAACACCAGGGGGTTGACTCAGCCTGTCATCCTTTTGACGTCGGCAAAATGAGTTCCAGTGTACTGGTCCCGGTGTATGCCCAGGTTAGAATAGGTGTACCATATTCCTGTGTTGTAAGAGGCGACCAGGGTTGGCATCAGGAAGGGCATCCGCCCATAAAAAAATTGCCACAACAAGGAACCATGATTGCGTGGAGCCCGCAAAAAGCTAACCCCTGCTCAGCAGGGAAAAATGGCTGCAAAAAGGCTGTTTTTTTTACTGAGATACAAACTGAGTGCATACTATTATTGGCACATCATCATAAAGCTCAACAAGTTTGGGACGATGCTTGGAAAATGTTATAAATGATGAAATAAAACACTGAAGACCATTTGCAATGACTGCAGATTGCCATTGCACAAACTAATTAAAAAAAAATTAAAATACATATAATGATTGTCAACTGGCAGGAGTAGTAATGGTAAATCATAATCCTGAGAGCTTCCAGAATACAACATGGAGTCTGCGGGGAACTTGACGGTGAACAGGAACATGTTATATTATGCAAGAGAAGCATCACTCTGCGCAGAAGATGGGAGGGAGGGAGCATTTTGCCATAATCTCCCCACCAATGGGTAAACTGTGCCAATGTACAAGATGCATTCATAAGCCAACAATGCCTTTGTCTTCACCAAATGCCAGCTATATTGTTTGTACAACCAAATCCTCTGCAGTTTCCCAAAGCAGGAGTACACTCAACATCATGATGCTTGTGTGTGCACTGTGCACCTCAAGCTGCTGCAGTCGGTCTGGCAGTTGCAGCTGATGACCCGCAGCAGCTCCTCAGGAGCAGGAGCTAGGTCTGCTGGAGAGGGACAAGCCCCCTTGTCATTCTCTCACCATCCCCACTTATGAAAGGAGTCCATCCCCAGATCCCTTCCACTCTCGAACCTGAAAGTATACACGGAGGCTGTGGTACTTTGCTGCTGCTGATGTAGGTGGTAAGCTCTGGTTGAACGCGAGACCTGCTGGAAGCCACCTTCTCACAGAACCGCTTGTGCCGCAGAGTGTAGCTTTTTGCTGGGTTTCCCATTGCAGAGGATCACCAAGGCTTTCTCTCCTGCAGCGACACCATCACCGGGAGAAGCTGATTATGCATCAAAAACCTTGGCTTGCTCACAGAAGTGATGGCTTGTCTTGAATTTATTGAGGGATGCTCCTTTCCCAATCCCATAAAGACAATATGTTGTCACATCCAAGGACAGCATGGAGGAAGAGGATGTGTTTGCATATGTCCGGACCAAGTTGTTTCTTGACCGCCTTGATGTTCCAGATGTGACGGTTTGTTGGGTTATTCGGCTCTGGGTGGAAGAACAGGTCATGAGACTCTAAGCTTGCATGGTAGCATGGTAGGACGAGGTATGTGTCATCACCGACCAGCACATTCTTGGTGACCGTAGCAGGCTCGACAGCCTTCTGCATAACGAGGAGATCGGCATCTCCTGAAGCATGGTGTGTCTGTCTTCTTCTTCTGCAGCTTTTCACTCGGCAAGTTGATGAATCGTTGCCTGTTGGCTCGGAATTGATCTTTTTTTCATGGTGACATGCATGTCCACCATAAATGTCACGGTTGCACCAGCATTTCCTCTCTGCATCATTTCTGGTGTGTCATGTCCTTTGTGGATGTGCCATTGTGGACATCAAACGTGACGATGGCTTCTCCATACTCCTTTGTCCCATTCTCGGCTTACTGATTGCAGATGTCTTTGTTTGAGGCTCCATGTGACTCGGTAAACATCCATGCATGGTTCAGGGAGTTGTAAAGGGTACAAATTGGTGAATTGGGACTGTCAAAAGAAGTCGTATTAATGAAATATGAGCGTGGTGAATGTAGATGAAGCAGATGCTTTCCCACAATCCAAATAAATAGATTGACCACCAAAAATTTTTTTGCTGGTTTCAGGATTTAACAACCCCCCCTTCCCCCCCACACGCACACACATCCATTCCCCACCCCTGCAATATTTATTTAAGACTTTTTATATATCATAGAGGACTTCTAGTTATGATGCAAGTGAGCGAGCTTGTGTTGCAATTTGTTTGAGGCCATGGTCCATGATGCCTGTAATAGTTGCCATCGTGTCTTGCCTATGTGGGTCCCTGATTGGTTATGAGATGTCACGTGCTTTACAAAGCCAATTTGGAACCTGAAAAGGCAGGGCGTGTCGGTTTCCACAGAAATTACTGAGAAGCTTAATTAACCTGAGCACACAAAGAAAAAAAGCGGGTTTTAAGCAATTGCCTCGCTTCTGTATGTCTGTCTGTGTCCTGTCGACAAACGTCCGTTGAAGATTGAGGAACAATGTTTTTTTTTTAATTGAATGTTGTATTTTGAACATGAATCGGAAAACAAACCTGAAGTTTACCAGAACTTTGGCTCTGAATTTATCCCAATCGTGCACTTGAAATAATTTTTTACTCTGCCTGTCAGGCACTCAAAAATAATTGAAACACTTTCAAAACCCTTCCATCTGGTAGTGCAGTACTTGAACAAAGTATTACCGCATGATCCGTCGTCTCGACCAATCAATTTGCCGCTCACAGACCCCGCCCACGTCCTTGTTTGTGAAGACCACGCGTGTTCTATTACTTCTCCAATTAGCCCGTCCCCCGTGCAGCGGAAGATGGTGTTTTGCAATCGCTTCTGCGTGTGCGTGTGTGTGTCTGTCCAGGCCGTAACTTCTTTTTCTTTTCTTTTTTTTTACCAATTTGAGCTTTTGTCATCAAATTTTCAACAAAGCTTTATTATGAGGAGTCGGTATTATGAGGATATTGGGAAGATTAATTAATAATTTGGTCAAAGGTCAGCGTCACATAAAATCGTCAATTTTCATCCAATTGACCTGGAATGTTAAGACTTATTTGGTCACTGAATTGGTTCACCAATCAAAAGCCAGAAGCAGGTTGTTGTTTTTTTTAAGATGAAAAGGTCAAGGTTGCCTAAAGTCGTAAATAATTTTTTTAGCGGTTTTCTTAATGTTTTTGCATCATACAGAAGAAGAATAAGAAGAAGAGGAAGAAGTCTACATACAAAGCGGATGTGCTTTGCATTTTCAGATGCTGTCTATTTTAAATTTTATTGTCTCCTTCATGGTGCAATCTCTTTAACATTGTGATTAAAAGTGAACTTTTGATTTTCCAAGGATTACATCAAACATTTCTCAGTTTCTGAAATATCCCTTTCTTTTTTTCCCTTTAATTTGAAAGTACTCCGAATGTAAACATCATTGTTTTCCTGTCTCGAGTTACCAGAACTGTTGCACATCTTAAATAGGTTAGATATGAAGGATTTGTAAAGACAAGAATGACAAGCTACAGTTCTCATTTGAATGAGTCGTTGAGAAAATACTCTCAAGTAGAAGGTGAAACAAAACCTCCAGTTTTTCTCCATCTTTGTTTATCTTCTTTGCAAGTTTCACGCTTTGTTTGTCCTTCCTTTGTACGCAGACACAAGATCCATCTGGGTTAACTTTGCCGTCAAAGCTAGGAGCCGAGGGGTCTGTGCACGGCACCCAACGCAGCCCGGGAAGTGCGCGAGGAGCCGGTGGCCGAGCCGCGAGGAACCTGACCGTGGCTTCTTCAGGTTGGTCTTGGTGTCGCGCTGACATCGTGCTTTGTGAGTATACGGGTTTGTGTGTCTTAAGCAGAGCAAAGAGATGCTGACACTTTTGCAGAGCGGAGCAAAGAGTCAATTGCATCACAATCCAGTGGACCTGTGGGCTTGAGAAAGCGCTTCAGTCGGTTTGATTCTGTTTGATCAGGAATGTGACAGTATGGAAGTGAGATAACTGAGGCAATACAAAAGAGGACCACACCACAATTGTTTAGAGGACTGAGACTACTTATCTGTAAATTGGGATTGAAACGACACTTAGAACTTGTAGATTCTTCTGCAATGTGGAGAGCCAAGTTGCTCAGCAGGAATCTGGTTCATCAGGACATGGTTAGGGTTAGGCGTTGGGATCGACCCTGTGCACCGAGCATCACCACTTGAGGAAACTTCCCTGGATTTGCGAGACCCACCCCTCCACGGTTCCTGGCGCGAATGACTGAAGGACCGCGATCGCTCTCGCACTCCATCACGCTCATCAGTTTTTGTCTCGGAGCGTTGTTGATCGTGCGCCTAGAAATAAAAAAAAGAATACATAAATAATTGAATTAAAAAGAAAGAATAAGCAGAATTGGGAGTTCACAACAGTAAATTACTAAGGAATATGATTACTGTAACTTGAGCAACAACCAAAGTTAAAGTTCTGAAATCAGATGTTTTACCATCACTTCAACGGTGTTTGGAAGAGATTCAGCTCGTTTGATCAAGAGGTTTACAAGTATATGACGTTGTTTGACTGAGCCAACTGGCGTGATGTTGAGTCTGATTTCCATTCACTTGAATTCCTATCCTCACATTTTGAAGTTACACTTCGCCACTGTGACTTTGATAAGACCAAACTGAAATGGGAGTGGAAAGACCTGAGGTGTGCAGTGAACCGTTACTTTAGCAAAGTGAAAGCCAAGTCTATGTGGAGAAATATCTTCGAGTACTGCAAACATGAGTTTCGAAATACGAATGTGTATAGGCATCAGCAATAAAATTGTGGAGGGAGGATTTGGTCTGGACAAAAAAAAGAGAGGGAGGAAGTGATGGAAGCTGCCCTTGATGACTACACGAAGCTATGGCGGAAGGTCAAACTGGGCATCACTGACTAACCATCAGACAGCCTTGGAGCCACCAATAAAACAGTGCAAAATCAGACACAGTGACTGAAAAATCAAGCAGCAGCAATGACAGTATTGTTAGCATGAGCAGTGATGACAAGGGTTCTGTGGGTGAAAGTGGCTGTGATCGGAATGATTTGGACATGACAGATGCGGAGGACGACGCCCAATGATGCTGACGCCGAAGTGTTTTTGGAGGCTCTTGTTGGCAGCTCTGAGAATGAGGACATTACATTGGTTGTGTTTTTGTGTTGAACCCAGGCTGGTGTTTGATGACTTAACATAATGAATGTTTTTCTCGTTGGAAATGTGCTCAATATTTGTTTCAGGGACAATTTGTATGAGATGGACATTGCATTGCAAGTGTTCCAAGTGTTTCTCTTTATTCTTTTGAGACATTATCATAATAAATTACAATGTGCAGTACTTGTTCTTTTCTCCAGTTCTCTATTTACTTCAACAAATGCAATCGCTCTCGCAAAAATAAATTGAGGAGAGAGATTTACAGCCCTTGCAGATTTTACAAACACGAGCCTCTGGGATATGCACCCATCAGGATGCTTCGTAGCTCTGTCATGTAGCCTTATACTTGTCATGTTAATAAACTTTTTAATGTTATTGGGTACATAAGGGTACTCTAGCGACCTGGCCCATTTTTGTTTTACTTTTCCTCTTTTACCTCTTTTACTCTAAATCTATCTTTCTTTATCTATCTGTCCAGGGAGAAGTGAATTCTAACAAAAATACTTTTGTAAGGCTCACTTGGCTGTGCCTGGATGGGTTTTAGGGTAGAGGAGGAGCAGCTGAAACCCAAATCCTATCCAGGTTCTACCAAATGACTGCATCCTCACCGAGCTGGGTTCCTCCTGATGACCCCAGTGTTGTATTTATCCCAAAGCTTTCTGAAAAAGACGGGGAGATGTTGTCATTGGCCGTCTGTCCATACGCCAGTCACGCTATCTCCTAAACCATCCATCTATTTATTCTATTGGGACCATACTTTGTGCAGAGCGTTGGTGCTGCCGAAGCAGACTCCTTGGCTATTGGACACAATCCCGGATGGGTCGCCATTCCGACACAATATACCAGCAAGCTGGCACTCATTTTGCCGACCTCGGAAGGATGACAGGCAGTCAACCCCACCTGGTATTAATTCAACAGCCGAGTGGGGTTTGAACTCAGGATCATTGGATCCCAAGCCCACCACCCTAACCATTGAGCCAACACCAGACATTATCTCCGAAATGGTTGTGGCGAAATTAACCAAATTTGGTAATTATGATCAACACATGGCACGAAGGTGTAAAGAGCAGCAGCATTTTTGGCCCCACTCCCTGGGGTGGGGTCAAAAGGTCAAACACCAAAAAATGCAATTACGGGCACATTTTAAAACAAGCCGGTAGGCGACATGGGTGGTCTCGACATAATTGCATACTAGTCATACAGTTTTTGACGGATCGGGCTGAAAATTTTTGACAAAGAGGGTGATTATAGTGCGCATAAAAGCCTGATAGCCCATTTTTGATTTTCGAAAAAATATATTTTTTAGGATTTTTCTAAAATTTCAAAGTCCCGTTGCTAGGCAACGGTGGTGTCCATAGCAACGATGCTCAAAAGCAAAGAACTAGATCCTGGTATGAACATACCTGTCAAGTTTCATCAAAATCGGTTGACTCCTCTGGCCTCCAGAGCTGTCCATTACAGACAATCAAACAAGCTGGTAGGCGACGAGGGATCCGCTAGGATCGAAGCACTGGATACGATGCTTTTCGTTCTGACCGATCCACCGACGAAGATTCATTGCCAAGACGTATTGGTTCACATACAATTGTTCCTCTGCCTGGCAAGATTTTTTCCTATTGCGTATTTTGCCAACTGGCACTCATAAAAAAATGATGGTAAATAGACACCCTATTTTTGAAGGACGACCATTTGAAAAATAAAACCTAAATAAAAAATCGGCTCGAGTAAATTAGGGACGAATTTAGTAAAAAATAAAATGTGATGGCAAACAGAGTGGACGTCAGAAGAAAACAAAACGAGAGAGAGAGAGGGAGAGAGAGGGAGGGAGGGAGAGAGAGAGAGAGGGAGAGAGAGAGAGGGAGGGAGGGAGAGAGAGGGAGAGAGAGAGAGAGAGGGAGAGAGAGAGAGGGAGAGAGAGAGAGGGAGAGAGAGAGAGGGAGAGAGAGAGAGGGAGAGAGAGAGAGGGAGAGAGAGAGAGGGAGAGAGGGAGAGAGAGAGGGAGAGAGAGAGAGAGGGAGAGGGAGAGAGAGGGAGAGGGACAGAGAGGGAGAGGGAGAGAGAGGGAGAGGGAGAGAGAGGGAGAGAGAGGGAGAGAGAGGGAGAAGAAAAACAACAACACCATAAACAGAACAACAGATGTTCAGGGAAATACGAACCAGACCGTGGGTAGCGCGAGAAGACCTCCTGGTCGGTTGTTTTTGATGAACCTGGCGGTGTAGCGGACGATAACATAACGGGGGTGTAGAAATTTTTTTTGAAAGATGTTTTTCAAATTCCACATAACTTGATTTATACCATATTATTAGAAATCCACAAAGACAGAAATGCCGGTGATTTCATTTATTTTGGATCCTTTTCACTTTGGTCAATAACGTTTGGATCGAAGATGGAACGACGGTGTAGTTCCTTTCGAACACTGTATACACACTTTAAATGACGGTAAATAGACACCCGATTTTTGAAGGACTACCATTTGAAAAATAAAACCTAAATCAAAAATCAGCTCGAGTAAAATTTTCTAAATATCTCGAAGTGTTCAATTCCGAAGTCTCGTTTCTCCACATTCAAAACTGTAGGACAAGTATTGAAAATAGTGAACGTGCGGTTTTTCAGCTGCTGCATAGCAACGGGTGGTTGCTCAGCAACGAAACGAACGTGCACATTCCCAGCTCATATGGCACCTGTTTGCCAAGTTTCATCGAAATCGGTTTACTGGTTTGTGCTGTGGAGCCTCGCGTTGCAGACACACACACACACACACACACACACACACACACACACACACACACACACACACACACACACACACACACGGAAAACCCGACAATAAGGGTACTCTAGCGACCACCCAATGAAACTTTGTATATGCAATCAACGTTGGTGGACGCATGAAATATGTAACTTTTTGGGGGATTTGACTGCCGGTTCATGCCCTGGAAGATTGGTGTCACAGAGGTCAAAACTATGCAAAGAAAAAAAGTAACTCAAAATTTGATATTGGGTCATTCCTGGTAGGAAGTTTTGGCATCTTTCATCTTTGCTTTCGATGAGAGGTGTCAGGATTTGTGATGGTATGCCATCGACTTTGCTCTCGTAAGTGTTGTTTTTTTAAGTCATTTTGCAACCGATCGAGAAATGCAGTTGGTGAAAAGTTTGCCTCCTCAGGGGCTTTTCTGTCCATTGGTGACAACACATGTATGAAAATTACCTGTTTTAATTTGAATCCTGTTCATCCCTATGCTTTTTTGATAAAAAAAAAAAGAGGTGGGGGGGGGGTATATTGTAGAAGTGCACAATTTATTTGATCATACTCTAGTTTGGTGATGGCAGCACCTCGACCTTATGTTTGAAATAGTGGCTGCACTCGGTTTTCCTTTTGTGGGGGACTCTGAACTTGTTTTCTTTGCTTCCTTTTTATTTTAAAACTCGAAATATCATCCCATATAAGCACAGCTCTGCACTACGAAGCTATGTCCTTGTTAGAATTGTATTGCAACAGCTGTTCAGTCTTTGCACCAATATTGTTTGTTTACTCTTTGTACCTACACGTTGTTTTGTACTTGTCGACAAATTGCAGGTCCCAAGCCGCATGCGCGAATCGGTGGCCTGGCAGCGTCCGCGACCACCGCGCCTGCGGCAACACCCGAGACCGCTGGGTTGATGGGACCCGTGGCCGGAGAAGCGACGAGACAAAGCTTGGACTCCGATGGGGGCCAGAGAGATAATGCGGTCGTGTTCCGTATTCCCGCGCCACCTCTACCGGCAGCCCTTCAGCAGACCGGCTCCTCTTGTGAAGACCATGATGCCGAGATGGCTTTCCGGCAGCAGCTCGACTCCATCAATGTAACTTGATACTCATAATTTCAACGGATAGCAAGTGGGAGAATGTCCACAAGGCAAACTATATATGTATACACACACATATATAATGTTTGGCAAAATGCATGAATATCTATTTCTATAAAAATCGATGATGATTCCTGTAACAGTAAAATGTTAATTCAATGCAGCTATGATTCGTTATTTAATCTTGAGGCAGTTTGTGTCTGCTCCCATGTGCGAGAAATATCTGTCCTCTTAATATCTTTCAAATGTTATTGGGTAAATGGGCTGTGTGATGCCAGAATAAGTTAAATTTATTAATTGATGAAGCTTCTTTCCCCGCGTTCTTCAGAAACAACCCGAGATGTACCTACCCCAGCAGAGAAAGATGCGGAACCGTCCATTGCGTAAGCCGTTAGTCGTGCAGGTGTGTTCCGTAGAAACCGCCATTAAAGTCTCTGTCTCGCTCTCGCTCTGTCTCTGTCTCGCTCTCTTTGTCTCTGTGCCTCTCTGTCTCTTTGCCTCTCTGTCTCTTTGCCTCTCTGTCTCTTTGCCTCTCTGTCTCTTTGCCTCTCTGTCTCTTTGCCTCTCTGTCTCTTTGCCTCTCTGTCTCTGTGCCTCTCTGTCTCTTTGCCTCTCTGTCTCTCTGTCTCTTTGTCTCTCTGTCTCTTTGTCTCTCTGTCTCTTTGTCTCTCTGTCTCTTTGTCTCTCTGTCTCTTTGTCTCTCTGTCTCTTTGTCTCTCTGTCTCTGTCTCTCTGTCTCTCTGTCTCTCTGTCTCTCTGTCTCTCTGTCTCTCTGTCTCTCTGTCTCTCTGTCTCTTTGTCTCTCTGTCTCTTTGCCTCTCTGACTCTTTGCCTCTCTGTCTCTTTGCCTCTCTGACTCTTTTCCTCTCTGTCTCTTTGCCTCTCTGACTCTTTTCCTCTCTGTCTCTTTGCCTCTCTGTCTCTTTGCCTCTCTGTCTCTTTGCCTCTCTGTCTCTTTGCCTCTCTGACTCTTTGCCTCTCTGACTCTTTGCCTCTCTGACTCTTTGCCTCTCTGACTCTTTGCCTCTCTGACTCTTTGCCTCTCTGACTCTTTGCCTCTCTGACTCTTTTCCTCTCTGACTCTTTGCCTCTCTGACTCTTTGCCTATCTGACTCTTTGCCTATCTGTGTCCCTGTCTTTCTCTGTCTCTTTGTGTCTGTCTTTCTCTGTCTCTTTGTGTGTCTGTCTCTCTCTGTCTCTCTCTGTCTCTCTGTCTCTCTCTGTCTCTCTCTGTCTCTCTCTCTGTCGCTCTCTGTCGCTCTCTGTCGCTCTCTGTCGCTCTCTGTCGCTCTCTGTCGCTCTCTGTCGCTCTCTGTCGCTCTCGCTCTCTGTCTCTCTCGCTCTCTGTCTCTCTCGCTCTCTGTCTCTCTCGCTCTCTGTCTCTCTCGCTCTCTCTGTCTCTCTCGCTCTCTGTCTCTCTCGCTCTCTCTCTCTCGCTCTCTGTCTCTCTCGCTCTCTCTCTCTCTCTCTCTCGCTCTCTGTCTCTCTCTCGCTCTCTGTCTCTCTCTCGCTCTCTGTCTCCTTATACCTGTCATGTTAATAAACTCCTTCCCTTATGCATGTACCTTTGCCTCTGAGTGTAAATACATTGCTTCGAAGGATTGAAAAGTCTTGAACGGATTTATTTACACCTGTAACATTTTACAGCAAATCACCATGAGCATTGGTGCAATGATAACACAAAAGGTTCAGAAGCTTGTTTGCATAAAATTTTGATATTAGGTTGAGTTGGATGGAATTTTGACCTATTCTTTACTTCGATTTTCATTACATGTCGGATAATCTTGAACCCTTTGACGGGAGGTGAGGAGGAGGGTTGGGGGGGGGAGGAGGGATGTGAATAACTGTGCCGCTTTGTAAATTGTAATTTTTGTTTTATTTTAGCGCACACTTCTCCCTCGCCCGACGGGACAGCCCACACGCCATATGTACGAGCTGTCCATCATTCCCAACTCCTCTGCAGCTGGTAAGCACTGTTGGCCCCAGTCATAATTTGTATTGGGAGAAATCCCATCAGATCTCGCATAAGGTACTGATTTTTGAGGCTTGTTGTGGCACTGAAGGTCAGCCTGTAAGGTTAAATTTCAAATGAACACCATGAGAAGTCGTTTCTGTGAGTTTGTATTTTGTGCCCAAACGATCGTACCTCCATGTGGGAATTAATTATTTCCTTTTCGACGCTCCTGCATGTCTTGTCAAAGTTCATTTCATCTGTGGCTAATGTTTGGCACCATTACCATCAGTTACAGTAGACACTGGCCAGATAATCAGGAGGAATTAATTGGAATGCCCTTCAAGGGACTGATAACTCTTTGCAACACCCTACTCGCAGAACACAAGAATGATACTTTGTAGTCTGATTCTATACAGTTGGTAATGGAAGCTAAATTGTGGAACTCAATGGTAGATACGCTTACCCTGAACTAACCTGACATGTACCCCACGAAGATGTATTATGTTGTTCTGCCAAACAGGTACCGGAATGTTTTCCCCAATCCTGCCCCACGACTCTCACGTTCCAGAGTCGTTGAAGAAAGGTGAAGAGGCAGACAACCTTACCTGTGCGTAGCATTTTATTTCATGCTCCTGCATTCCATCAAGAGTGTTGGTGTCTTCTCTTCATCAAAGTCCTGAAAAATCATTTGAAGAGTGTTTGATGAATGATTCTCACCAGGTTCCTTTTCCATCACTCGTGTCTCACATTCCGCAACAGGTTTCATCAATCTTGCTGCAAAATCTGCAGGCATACTGCCATCCTCTCCACAATGCGTACCCCCTCTGGCCGACTCGCTCGACAAAGATGACACCGTTAAGGGGTCTGCAAAAGTGACCGATGGAGGAACACCTTCAGTACTGCAGCCAGTAAGGACTTTGTTTGGCATGGAGGAAGTATTGAGGAGAGAAAAACAAATGCTTGGGATTTTTGATTGATTGCTGCACACATACCGCTGACTAATGCATTCAACCCACTCAGATCATACGACGTAGCCGCAGAGTGCCCTTGGTCACACTAGCCCTGCGCGACACCTCGGAGCTGGGCGCGACTGCCAATGAACTTGGCGAAGAGGGGGAGAGTGACGAGATGCCTAGTGAAAGCTGTTGTATTGCCCCTTCACCTCCCCACGTCTCCACTCTGCTGGACATCTCTCTCCCGGCTACCCCCGAGGAGGGCATTTCTCAGAGTGGCACCCCTTGCCACGTCAGTGACGCCATCATTGAAATTGCCATTAACTCCTCAGGTAGGGTCAGCATAAATGGAACTTGTCGTCCGATCATGGATCTCTCGGTGTTGTTTTTTTAACCTAAACTTTCTCTCTTCCTTGTGCCCAGGAGTGGGACAAACTTTGCTTTCTCCACGAAAGATGAATGGAGAAGATGTGGATCGGTCACTGACGGAGCTTCCGAGCACACCTTGGCTCAGTTCTCCCCCACACGACCCCCAGTGGTACTCTGGAGACATCTCGCTTGGTGGACTTATTTGTGAGTTTGCAAAACAGGCCACCTCCACAGAGCTGCATAGTCTCCTCTTGATTACAGATGGACACTACTTTATCGCGCGGTTATATTCCACCGGATCACGTGATTGGCCAAAACACGATGCAGATGTAAAAGAAACGAATGGGAATCATCCTGTTTGCTTTGAAGCAGATCCACACAGTTCATGACAACGCTTGAATTGGTGCTTTTAATTACAATGATCCATATAATCAAATATAAATAATCATAAATGTTCTGCTGCAACTAATATGGCAATAAAATCGGTAAATAATGGGACAAAATGTGATTAAACTTTGGCCGAAACATTTGATTCCAATGCAAGAAGTTGTCCAGAAATTGCTGGCACACCCTTCTGGTTCGGAGGACAGCAAAGCGATTTCAAAAAATGAATACATAATTTTATACTTTAATTCATACGATCAAACAATTAGTTTAAAATTTGAAGACGATTCAGTGCCAATTGACGAACATTGCACTTTGCTGTGCACGCACAACATGGTGAACCAGGAAGAAAGGTGGAAGCGGCATGCGATGAGTGCCCTGCTTAGTTTCATGGCCCCTGGGCTAGTCTGCGTACACAAGTGAAATGGCAACCCACCAGCCCCGCATGCCATCGACGTGGAGAATGTTTCCAAATAGTTCTTGCGAGTTCCATTGAAAAGCGATGCAAATGTGCACGCAAAAGTGTTCTCCTGTACTCCTTACCTCTTTCACCTGTCATTATATCAAAACCTTCAGATGACTCTCGGGGTGATGTTCAGTAACGTTTTGCGACTCAGTAATTAGGGTGGGAGGGGTTCAGGGTGGTGTGAGAGAATATATACCTGAACAAACTAGAGAGTTCAGAGAACACCTTACTCCGCACGATCTGGAGAAACAAGGGCATCGGGCAGGGTCTGCGAGCGGAAAATTTGAATAGTTTTGATGATGCAAAACGCCGTGAAATGCCGATTTGTGTTCTTCAGTGTTCAATTATATGATTCAACTGAAATAAAATAGATATTTTAAAGGTTGCAGAGAAAAAAAAATCAGAAGTTTACCGCCATTGATGGAGCATCTTTTACACCACCTTATCTAACACGTTACATTAATTATAATTCGTCCTTTGTGAAGTCCTTAAAAACCAAGTTTCTCCAACGGAATTGTTTTCAATTTTGTTTCACTGATAGACAGGGAGACAGACAGACAAAAAAATTATCTCACTTCTCTCTGCGCATGTGCGATCGGGACAAATTCAGATCCGAACCACTGCACTGCTAAATCACAGGTTCATTTTCCGATTCGTTTTCAAAAGATAACATTCAATCGAAATGAAGTTGTTCTCGATGATAAACTGACGCTTGTAGACAGACAAACAGACAGACAGACAGACATAAAAGTGAACCAATTGCTGAACCACACTTTTCGCTTCGCGCACGCGGGGTAAAAATGTCAATTCAATAGTTGCGACACCTGCACAGTTTGATTGAATCGTAAGAATGGCTGCCACCGCAAAACAATCTCTGCAGGGAAATCACAAAAACAAACCCACACACACAAAGTGCAGAACAGGACAATGGGCCACACTGTGTGCAAACCCCTCTCGTGTTAGCGCCGCCCCACATTTGATGGGTCATAAACAACAACCGAGGTCAAACTTCAAAAAATGGCTAATTGCTCTCGCTAATCATTTCCAAACTGTTCATTTTACATCCTTGCAAGTTTGGCGAATATCCCATTAATTTGTGCAGGTAGCCCGTGTGACATCACTTGTTTTGGGTGTTCACGATTGGTTGTGAAAAGCATGTGACATTTTGCAACCAATCTTTGGCAAGACGTCTCCACAGAAATTTCTGGGGAATTCACTGAAGTTTCACATCCAGTCCACACATTGACGTAATTCTTCTCCGGCAGCCTTTAGCGGGGATATTAACAAGGTGGTGTTGCGAAATTGATCATCACACTAAATGTGGACTTGGCGTCATTTACGTGCGGCTCGATCCGCAAGGCAACTTTGCTGAACAAGTTTGCGAGCGGATCAGCAACCAGAAACCTCTTCCTCCTCCTGTCGGGCTCAGGCTCTCCAATGAAGTCATTACGGTGACATGTTCGTCGTCATCGATGTTCTTTTGATGCTTGGTTATGGGAAACATGCAAGAGCAGGAATACGTTTTCAACAAGGTTTCTTCACGCGTTTTTCCTGACACTTTGCAGTTGTAATAGCATTAAGGGCTTGCATATTTTAACTTGTTGGACATCCGAGGAAGCGCTGTTGTTCTTCACTTGAGACCTGAATGTTTTTGTTTTGCCATTACAGCCAGCGTGGTCTCGCCGGACAAAGGCCGGCGTGTCGGCGCTACGAGTATGACTGGCGCGCCTGCGGTGGTGCCTCCCATATCAGCCCATGACGGAAACTCTCATGACCCCTTCCTCTCCACGCGATACCTCGCAGATGTGACCGAGGTCCGTTGATGACTGCAACGAGAAGCTTTTCGCCAGCATTTGATTTCTTTTTGTTTATGATCATGACATCGTTAGCGTTTTCGACTGCTCGGCTCGTTTGGGTTCAAATTGATTGAGCCCTCAATGTTCGGCACAAGCGAGCACTTCTGTTTCTCACACCCAGGTGGACACCCAGCTGGCATGCATGATGAGCGAGAGCAGCGTGGACTACGTGTCACGATTCACGGACCTGGCACGGGCCGTTTCGGCCGCTCACAGCACGCCCGCACGCGATCTCGCCCCAGCAGAGCCTCTGCCGCATTCAGGGGAGCTTCATCCTCAACCCCGAAGTTCACTGTGACCTTCAACTTTCTCGTTCCGAGCTGTTCGGAGAGCAGCTCACGAGGATCCGCTCGAAAGGATTTCGGTACAACCAATGCGAGGGTCCGCTGGATTGGACGTTTGATGTGTTCTTCTTGCTGTTTGACGCGTGTTTCATTATCTCAGTACCTCAACCAAATGTGATCAGGTTAAATGTACCGGCTTTTACTTTCAATCTCCAACGGCATTCACTCCTTTTAGACGAACGTTGCTCATAGATTTGCTTCCTTCCGGACAAAGGCCCTCTTCCAACGTTGACAATTGTGGCCAAGACTATTTCCACCAATGATTTTGCAGACACCTGTGTGCAGACCTTCTTTGTGGTAAAACTATTCCCAGCATTAACATTCTGTTACACAAACGGCGAGTGGACACACGAGCGGATTTGTTTCGAAGAACTGCCGTAAACGCCACCATTTGCCTGCTTTGTGAGACATCAACCAAGCAGTCTTGCATTTCCTTTTATTTATTTAATTTCCCCCAATACATGTAGCATTTTTGAGAAATGTGAATCGTTTGTTGCTCCAAATATGACTTTTTTTCTCTATGTCCAAAATCTTAGATGCTGTCATGGTCGTGGAGATTCTTTTTCGCTGTTGTTTACTTTCTCTTGTTCCCAAAAGGACGCCTGTGGTTGAAGCGTTTGAAGTACATGTTCATATCGCACGCTTGTCCATGTTAATTGATTGTACCTTGTTGCATTGTGAAGGTTAACTGGTGAAAGTTCTGCAGGATTCGCCCAGTCGGTGTTCGAGTAAAGCGATTGCTTGGACCCTCTGTTTGCACGGCGTCCTGTCGAGCCACGGCTGATCGAACCCTTTGGCGCACTTCCTTCTTTGGAGTCGCACACACCGAATGGCGTGACGATGTTCTTTCCTGCCGATCCGTCTGCATCACTGCTCTCACGCTATCTTTTGATTGGTAACCCACAACGTACGTTCAATCATTTTGAATCTGGATCGCTAAACACACCTATTTATTTTTCCGTCCATGCTGCTGTTGAGCTTGTACATACAGTATCACAGCCTTGTATATAGAACTCCTTCCATTGTTTTATCTCATTTTGTACGTTTGTACAGTTTTTGTATAACTTTACACTGCCTTGAAGGAGGTATACGAGCTGTGCTGCCTGGTCTAGAACTAAATGAAGTGAATAAAGGAGGTGAGTTTGGAAAATTGCTTCTGTCGCTTCCGATTCCTTGCTGTGTCGTTCATCCTTGGCATCATTTTTAACATACGGTATAATCAAATTCTCAGTTCCCCCCCCCCCTCCCCAATCGTTCTCCTATCAAGGCACAAAATAATTAACTTGGACGCATCATCAGGGAGGTTGGACTGGCAGGTTAGCCTTGAGGGAGGCACATTCAACTCTGAGGGATTTGAATCTTGAATCAGCTATAAACCGTCATCCCTATGTTTCGCAGGCTGGGCGATGCATCAATGTCTGTGCCGTCTCTTGGGTGGATGTTAAACTGGCTGTACCACCTACTTGCGTTGGCAGACGTCAAGGATCCCACAGTGTCCTTCCTGAAGATTAGGCAGGTTACCTACCACCTTGAAACATGCAATCAAATATCCTGCATTGGAGTGGCGATCCATCCAGTATTGTAACCCAGGCCAAGAAACTTGCTCAAGATTGAAAATCATTCCAAACACGAAACTTACTGTGTTTAGGGGCGACATAAAGGACACAAACAACAGGAATGAAGACCTAATGTAACGTTTGAAATAAGGTGATTAATAACATGCTGCCGCAACAGTGGTAAACTTCTGAAAATCTTTTACTGCAACCTTTAAAACTTTTTTAAATATAGTTTTAGATTTGAACACTGTGGAACACAAATCGCCTTGTTTGCACTTCCAAAATCCTCCAGTTTAGTTGTACTTGGGCAAAATTTTATACTGTCTCGACCAATTAAATTTGGCGCTCGAGACCAATTAAAACGTACCCCCATGCTCTGAGGGCGGATTTACAGTGAGATTCAGACAAAATGGTGTGCCTAGCAATGCAACCACAGAGCTAACTTCGTCCAAAAGATCTGTTTGTTTAAATGCATCTTTTTAGATCCTCGTGGAGGATCTCGAAGTCTTACTCACGTTGTTGTTCTTGTGGACGTTTTTGTTTCACATCCTACAGTTTTCATCAAAACTTCCTGAAACTTGGCGTAGATATGTAAAAATACCCCGCGCAGACAGTAACCATCTCCGATTTTGAAAATTCCTCCCAGAAAAAAAAGTTATGACGTCAAAATATCTCCGCAAATGGAAATCGCCTAGAAATTATCTCCGAAACGAGGCAAGCTTTTTGAATTCTGTTTGTGGGAATCGAACAGGGCATTAGCGGAGATGAATTACCGTACATATGATACATCACTATGACGTCATAAAAATTGATATGACGTACCCCCGTGCTCTGAGGGCGGATTTACCGCGAGATTCAGACCGAGATGTCAATAAAAATTGATATGACGTCATTCCTATTTTTAGGTCATCTCTACCGAGATGACCTAATAAAGCCGGACCAAATGTCCGTCCGTACGTCTGTCAACAATTTTTCTTTCCGATATTGATGAAACTTACTATGTGGGTAGAGGTCGATGAGTGTTGCACAACGATATAACTTTTGTCCGGGTTCAAGGTCAGGAACGAGGTCACGTAAGTTATAAAAATCGCCATTTTCCAAACCTATCTAGTCTGCCATTCTACAAGATATTCGGCAACTGTTTATTGATTATGATAGTAAAAAATATTATCTTGTATTTAACTGGACAGATTTTTGAATTTCCTTCCCGTTTGATCGTCACGTGATCTGGAAGATGGCCAAAAACGCCGATGCGATTCGCGAAGAAGGAAGGAAGGAGAAATGAAATATAAATATAAAACACATTTTTAGCCTTTTTAGGTCATCTCTTCGAGCATGACCTAATAATATTGGTGTTGAGAGGAGAGGTGACGATCCGTCCGTCCATCCGTCCGTCCGTTCACAATGAAGTTGAAGCGGGAGATCTGGTCATTAGTGATCCTGATAGAGGTCGATGAGACGTACAAGTTGGTATGACTTTCAAGGTCACCGAAGGTCAAGGTCACGAGGCCTTTGAAGTTGCGAAAATGACTATTTTCAAATTCTATTTCTCAAGCGATCTTGAATTTGATTGTGGCATATGAATCTATGGAACAATATATAAATTTGGTCGGGCCGGATTTTCGATATTCGCTTTCATTTTCGTGTCACGTGACTTCAAAGTTGGCAAAAAATGCGAAAATGACGATTTTCAGCATCTATCTCCTCCTACATTTCTCAAGCGATCTTGAATTTTATTGTGGCATATGAATCTATGGGACAATATCTAAATTTGGTCGGGCCGGATTTTCGATATTCGCTTTCATTTTCGTGTCACGTGACTTCAAAGTTGGCAAAAAATGCGAAAATGACGATTTTCAAAATCTATCTCCTACATTTCTCAAGCGATCTTGAATTTGATTGTGGCATATAAATCTATGGGACAATATCTAAATTTTGTCAGGCCGGATTTTAGATATTCGCTTTCGTTTTCGTGTCACGTGACTTCAAAGTTTGCAAAAACTGCCCTACCTTCAGGAGGCTATATATTTTCTCACAGAGATGACCGTCACTCCCGCATGGGGGTAATTTTATATTTATACATTTTCCGCCGAAGGTGAAAAAGTTTCAAAACCCAAAATGTAAACGTCGGCATTTATTTTCAAAATATAATTTCATGCGCGCGCGCCAAAATGCCGAGTCATCTTTAACCAAACTGAGCAGTTCGAGCTGCGCAGTAGAACTGCACAGTAGTCTTCGGTCATAACTGAACATTGAGAACTTGTGGTATTATAGAGATGACCGTCACCCCCACATGGGGGTAATTTTTTTGTTTTTTGTTTCATTTGTTTCACAGCCTACAGTTTTCATCGAAACTTCCTGAAACTTGGCATATATATGTAAAAATACCCTGCGCAGACAGTAACCATCTCCGATTTTGAAAATTCCTCCTAGAAAAAAAGTTATGACATCAAAATATCTCCGCTAATGGAAATCGCCTTAAAAATTATCGCCGCTATACCATTATCTCCGAAACTAGGCAAGTTTGTTTGAATTTTGTTTGCGGGAATCAAGCCGGGCATTAGCACGGATAATTTATCGCAAACCTGATACATCACAATGATGTCATATTCGTTTTTATGGCGTCATCATTAAGAGGACGAGGATCTTGGCTCATTCGAGCTTGTTCTCTAAGATTCTTCCAAATCGTCAGTTTATCCAAGAAAAATTGGCAGAAGGTTCCAGTCTGGACCGTTCCGTTTGATCCATCGGCTTCGTATGGTTGCCATCGCGTCTGTTATTCAAAGTTTGCGAGCAAGGTTAATGTGGATCGTGCTCGGAAACGCAAAGCAAGGGTTGAAAAGACCATTCACGTGTCCCTTTTTCTCAAGACTACGTGGGGTTAAGGTATTCGATGAACTCCCTAGTTTTTTTTTTTAATCCTGAAGGAGTGATATTGGGAGTGGGTATGATGAGGGGTGATTGGGTGGTAGGTGACAGTGTGACCACTCCTTGACTTTTTTCACAAGATCTTGGCTATTCGTTGTTCACCTTGGCGTCTTGGTTTTCTATGGGTTTTCTATTATCATCGCTTTTCCGAAACCTTGTGAATTCTTGGCTTTTTTCATTGGCTCACCTTGGCATTTATGAAAATGAGGAGTGATCACACTGGTCAGTGAGCAATCACTGATGTTTTCAGCATCAGAGCAAGAATGCTACAGAGGGAAACTGAGTAAAAAGTGAATTTATATTTAATTTTTTTTTTGTCGTGTAATATTCCTTACCTCAGTTAATAAGCTTTGTTTGGATGTCATCGTGGAACATTGTTCGTCTCGCTTACAGGTGGTCACTTAGAATTGTGAAGAGACGAAGGTAAGGCTGCAAAACGGCCACAGCCACCGACACCTACACCCCTCCACACACACACACACACATACACACACACGGTTACACTCCCTGCCTCCCTTCCCTTTTTTTGCATACAGGTGTCGAGGCTTATGGAAGAGCTATAACATAGAACTGATCAAGACGCAACATAATAATGAACAGCAGAAAGAGAAGGAGAAAATGCCAGCAACAGGGCTGACGGAAATGGACAACAGAGTGTACAGGTAAGGTTGAGGGCTAGGGGAGAATGCAGGGAGTGGATAAGAGATACAGAAACAAACACTCAGGAAGGAAAAAAATGGAAAGTTGCGATGGGGGGAGGTCTGCTCATGAGGGTAGACAAAAATGACAATGGTTTTGGATGGGGGATTATCTGAGATGGTGGTGAACAGCTGTCTTAATAGATGTGGAGGGAAGAATGAGATTGAAGAGAATGTGGAAGTTGGTTCCACAAGTGAGAAGAAAGAGGAACGAATGAGTGGAGATGAACAGCAATTCTGGATTTAGGTAGTTTCACCAGAAAGGGGGTTGATGTTTGACCATGTGTGCCCTGCAGAAACCTGGAGTGGGGGGACAAAGTACAGTGAGGACAGAGGGAGTAAAACCAGAAAGGAGGGCAGTTGAAGACAGAGACCGCTGACCTGTCTGCAATGGCAAAGTGATATGCACATTGACTCAGCTTCATTGTGGGAGATTACAATAATGTTGAAGGCCTTGATTTCCATGGCATCAAGGTATGAGGCAGGAAAGCCAGCCGAGAGGGGAGAGCAGCACCCCATCAAGTTGCGGATGAAGACCTTGCAGGTGGATTGGAGTTCAGGTCTCGACTTTTTAACATTTTGGTGTGTTACAGCCGGAATTTAAAATGGATTAATTTTTTTTTCATTTTTGTGACCAATCTTCACAAAATAGCCCATAATGACAAAGTCAAAACATGTTTTTAGAATTTTTTACAAATAAATAAAAAAATTAAAAGCTGAAATATCTTGTGTCAATCAGTATTCAGCCCCCCCCACCCCCCCCTCCCCGAGTCAATACTTTGTGGAAGCTCCTTTGGCAGCGATTACAGCTTCGAGTCTTCTTGGGTGTGTCTGGATTTGGGGATTTTCTCCCATTCTTCCTTGCAGATTTGCTCAAGCTCTGTCAAGTTGGATGGGGAGCGTCGGTGAACAACAATCTTCAAATATGGGCTTTGGCTGGGCTACTCAAGGATTTTCATGTTCTTGTTCTGAAGCCATTCCAGTGTTGCTTTGGCTGTATGCTTGGGGTCATTGTCCTGTTAGCATGTAAATCGAAGTCTTCCAGTCCCTGCTGCTGAAAAGCATCCCCATAGTGTGATGCTGCCACCACCATGCTTCCCGGTCGGGATGGTGCTCGATGGGTGATGAGCTGTGCTCGGTTTCCGCCAGACGTAGTGCGTTGCATTCAGGCCAAAGAGTTCAATTTTCATCTCATCAGCCCACAGAATCTTTTGCTTCATATTCTCAAAGTCTTTCACGTGCCTTTTTGCAAACTCCAGGTGTGCTGCAGAGACTGTTGTCCTTTTGGCAGGTTCTCCCATCTCAGCCAAGGAACTCTGTAGTTCTGTCAGGGTTGTCATTGAGTTATTGGTCACCTCCCTAACCAAGGTCCCTCTTGCCCAGTTGCTCAGCTTGGTCAGATGGCCTGCTCTCGGCAGAGTGGGTAGTTCCATATTATTTCCATTTCCTAATGATGGAGCTCATTGTGGTCTTGGGAACTTTCAACACTCTCGAAATTGTTTTACACCCTTCCCCAGATTCATGCCTCCTCACATTTCTGTCTCAGATTTCTACGGATAGTTCCTTGGACTTCATGTTAGAGTTTCTGCTCTGACATGCACTGATAACTATGGGATCTTGTACAGGAAGGTGTGTTTCTTTCTAAATCATTTCCAATCAATTGAATCGGTCACAGGTGGACTCAAATCAAGTTGTGGAGACATCTCAAGGGTGATGAAAGGAAATTGGATGCACCTGAGCTCAATTTGGAGTGTCATAGCAAAGGGGTTGAATACTTATCGATGCAAAACATTTCAGCTTTTAATTTTTAATTAATTTGTAAAAATTTCTCCAAACATGTTTTCACTTTGTCATTATGGGGTATTTTGTGCAGGTCGGTGACAAAAAAGATAAATTTAATCCATTTTTTAATTCAGGCTGTAACACAACAAAATGTGACAAAAGTCAAGGGGTGCCAATCCTTTCTGAAGGCACTGTACATCAGAGGATTTTCCATAGAGATCATTGATGAAGATCAGGAATCGGACTGGGCCGAGAACACTGCTTTGGGGCACTCCAGCCTTGATAGGGAGAGCAGATAATCATTTCGTATGCAGCCTGTGGCTGCTGGTTACATCATTGCTGGGAGTGTGGCTGATGCAGTGCCCCCTGTTTCCAATAAGCTGGCCGACCTCGGAAGGTTGACAGGCTATGGGATGAGTCAACCCACCTGGTGTCATTCAATGGCACAACGGGGTTCAAACTCAAGACCCTGAGATCTTAAGCCATCCAACTTAACCATTAATCCAACATCAGGCTTGCAGAGATTGAAAGGTTTTCCGTTGAGAGCCACACGTTGGATATAAGAGAATCGAGGAAGTCGGTAAGCCATGTGTGGAGTTGGTTGGCTTGGGATGCCATGGGTAGAGTTTTTTTTGTTTTTTTTGTTTGTTTAAGCCGTTCCCTCCTCACTATTTATTTATTCATTTCCTCTCTGTGCCTATGCATTATGTAGATTGTAACATAACATAAAAGCGTCGTTCCAGTCTCTTTCCACTTTAATTACCGCGATGCAGAAACTCCCAGGATAATGAAACAACTTTGAGGGTGAACACTGATGTCGACAAATCGTGCAGGTGTTAAAATTTTCGTTTAATCCGCACATGAATCCTTGGGCCTGGTTATCCCCACCCTTAAGTTTAAAAAACGGGAGGGGGGTGGTGTGGTGTGGATGTTGTAATCCGCTCTTTCCATCACATTATCTCCCCCTAAACGGTTGTGCAGAAATATTACCAAACGTTGTAGTTACTAGTGCGGGCTGTAAATGTATTCACAAATGTCTACCAAATGTCTACCTTTCCAACACTGAAAAAAGCAATAAAATGGCCGTAACTTGGGAACCGCTTATCCGATTTATATCAAACCTTGAAAAGGCACGTCCGCCCCCTCTCCCCCTCACTCGCCCTCCTCTCTCGCCTCCTCTTTCCCCCTCCTATGTCCCCTCCTCTGTCCCCCCTCCTCTCTCCCCCTCCTCTGTCGCCCCTCCTCTCACCCCCTCCTCTCTCCCCCCTCCTCTCTCGTCCCCTCTCTCTCGCTCCTCTCTCCCCCCTCCTCTCTCTCGCTCCTCTCTCCCCACTCCTCTCTCTCGCTCCTCTCTCCCCCCTCCTCTGTCGCTCCTCTCTCGCCCCTCTCTCGCCCACCTCTCTCGCCCACCTCTCTCGCCCCTCTTCCCCCCTCCTCTCTCCCCCTCCTCTCCCCCTCCTCTCTCGCCTCTCTCTCTCGCTCCTCTCTATCGCCCCTCTCTCTCTCTCTCTCTCTCGCCTCTCTCGCCCCTCTCTCTCACCCCCCTCTCACACTCCCTCTCCCGTTCTCCTCTCTCCCCCTCTATTGAATTGTGACGCCCCTCTCTCTCACCCCCTCTCTCCCTCCCCTCTTGCCCCCTCTCTCCCCCTCCTTTCGCCCCTCTCTCGCTCCTCTCTCTCACCCCCTCTTCCCCCCCTCTTTCCCCCTCCTCTCTCCTCCTCTCTCCCCCTCCTCTGTCACCCCTCTCTCTCGCCCCTCTTTCCCCTGCCTCTTTCCCCCTCCTCTCTCCCCCTCCTCTGTCACCCTTCTCTCTCCCCCTCCTCTCTCCCCCTCCTCCTCTCTCGCCCCTCTCTCTTCTCTCTCGCCCCTATCTCTTCTCTCTCGCCCCCTCTCTCTTCACTCTCGCCCCCTCTCTCACCCACCTCTCGCCCCCTCTTTCCCCCCTCCTCTCTCTCGCCCCACTCTCACACCCCTCTCCCGCCACCGCCTCTCTCCCCCTCTCTTGAATTGTGACGCCCCCTCTTTCTCGCCCCCCTCCTCTCTCGCCCCCTCCTCTCTCGCCCCCTCCTCTCTCGTCCCCCTCCTCTCTCGCCCCCTCCTCTCTCGCCCCTCTCTCTCCCCCTCTCTCTCACCCCCTCTCTCCCTCCCCTATCTCCCTCCCCTATCTCACCCCCTCTCTTGCCCCCCTCTCTCCCGCCCCCCTCTTTGCCATCATAATTCCTCTTTTGCTGGCTGTCTTGTCTTACGGCATTTTTCTGTATAAATGAAAGATTCCAGGAGTAATCTTTAAAATCCCGTGTTTAATCTTCCTTGTGTGTCCTTTAAATTGTTGTGATCCGTGTTTGCCGTGAACATGTGATGAGGAATATAAAGAGTTCGTTTAGTTTAATTTAAAATAAAATAAACATTAATTGTGACGTCATTTATGACGTCATAGCACCGTGTCTTGTCATTGGTTTGGTAAATAAATGGCCGTAACTTGGGAACCGCTCGTCCGATTAATATCAAACCTTGAAAAGGCACATCTGCGGGTCCCCAGCAATATTCCTGGCAAGTTTCAATCAGATCGGACCGTCAATCATGCAAAGAAAAATAATAATAATAAAAAAATAAATAAGCATTAATTGTGACGTCATTCGTGATGTCATAGCACCGTGTCTTGTCATTGGTCGACAGATAAATGGCCGTAACTTGGGAACCGCTCGTCCGATTGATATCAAACCTCGAAAAGGCACATCTACGGGGCTGCGGCAATATTCCTGGCAAGTTTCAATCTGATTGGACCGGCGGTCGTCGAGAAACTGCGGTCGCATAGACACACACACACACACACACACACACACACACACACACAGACAGACAGACAGACAGACAGACAGACAGACACACACACAGATTGCTGGAATTATAGATAGATGATCACCACATGGCACAAAAGTGAGAGAGAGCAGTGTATTTTTGGCCCTGCCCTCCAGGGGTGGAGTCCAAAGATTACACACCAAAAAATGCAATTACGGTGCATACTTTCAACTGTTTTTCAGGAAACTTTGTATGTGCAATGAACGTTG
Organism: Eptatretus burgeri; assembly: GCF_056783735.1. Taxonomy (NCBI): domain Eukaryota; kingdom Metazoa; phylum Chordata; class Myxini; order Myxiniformes; family Myxinidae; genus Eptatretus; species Eptatretus burgeri. The sequence continues at coordinate 54,489,391 of NC_140977.1, forward strand.
GGTGACATGTAACATATGGAACGATTTTTGGAATTTAACCCATGGTCATGCTGCAGGGAGTGGGAACTTAGAGTCACAGGGGTCAAAATGGGAAAAATAAAATTAACAACATTTGCTCTTGGGTCATTCCTGGTGGAACCTTTTACCATCTTTCAACTTTGATTTAGGTGGGAAGCGTCGGGATTTATGATGGTGTGCCATCGACCGCGCTCCAGTATTAATTTGTGCAGACGTTTATCGGTGCTATATTTCAGGCCCCATGAAGTTCGCAGCATTGATTAGGGATACCTAAGCATATGAGTGAAATGAACCAGGCCAAAATGGAGTTTGTTTGATTTTTCACCAACACCTCGGTCCACCCAGGCCCAATGCAGTTCAGCACTTGCCTGGGGTTGACGTCATTTTGGTTCACTTGTAAACTGGTCCGTCCAGTTAAACGTGTGAACGTGGCCATACCGACCTCCGATTCATCATGGTGTTTCCCAGAAGCTGTGCATGTCGGGATATATATATATATATATATATATATATATATATATATATATATATATATATATATATATATATATATATATATATATATATATATATATATATATATAATAGGGCCATTTAGCCATTTCTGTGCTACATCAACTCAACGTTGGTACAAATTCCTAGTTTATTGACTGCTGGGGTGGAAGGAGGAGGATTAGGAGGAGAACAATGGGGTGGGCACAATGACATCACCAAGGTGATATCACACTACATACACAAAGTGCATCCCTTCCCCACCCCAAAGGTAGATATCAAGGTTCGATGCTTACAGCTTGGCACTTGGCACATCATCGACCGAGAATTAACAGGGTCTATCTGACATTTCCTTCAAATTTAGAAGAAGTCCATGTAGAAGGGCAACAGAGGAAACTAAGTAAGATTATTTTATGTAACCTTTATATGTCCCTGTTCTGTAGCACACGATATGAAAATAAAATGTTATGAGATAGCGGAAATTCCACTTTGAATTTTTGATTTCATTTTTATCAAACTTTAAAAAAGTGTAGTTGGACCCTGTTAATTCTCGGTCGACGACATCTCTGTTTATAATCTGCAGTTTCCAGACCCATAAACATACAAAAACTGGTCCTTTCACAAGGTCACACTTAACGGTGCAATATTGCATTTTTTTCATGTTTTTTTTTTTTATAAATACCAACCTGAATATAAAGTCTTCCAAAAAAACCTGGCTCCACTTTGAAGGTGATGCTTGAGGGTGATGTCATTTGGATCTGTGACCATTGAAATGTTTAAATTTAACAAATCTCTGAGATTCCATCTAAATTATTCAGGCCGAAAAAGTGGGTATCGATGACTAATTCCATCATTAGTGTCTCGTGTTGACGTCACAACATATTAAAACACCTTTAGTAGAAAAAGTTTACACTGTACATGCATGTATTCCATGTGATGTCAATCAGTTGACATGAATCCAAATGAAATTTCTCTATTCTCGAATCCAACCGTGATGCCATTGATTACAATATAACATGGAATTCTTTATTGTTTCGAGCTGTTTTTTGGAAAAAACTTTTCCCGATGTTCGTACTTTTATCACAGACCCCCCCCTTCTACCCTGAGCATGCCCCCCTTCCCACCGACCTCTCCAATGGTGGGTATCAAACCCACTTCACAGTCCCACAGGGTTGCTGCTGCTGGGATCATGTCTTGCTAATTGGAAATAAACACGATTTGTGCAGGTCCAGGCTCAGCTAGTTGGGTCAACAGGCAGCCCATATTATTCTGTCTGGCCGTCTGTCTGACCCACATATCGACTCAAAAGGTTTGGAAGCTGAAGTCTGTTCTTGTCAGCCACAATTAGTCCCACGTTCTTGTGGGGTTGGCTGGGGAAGTTTTTGGTCCAAGTCTTTCATGAACTGGTTGGCCAGGCTTGATGCTCGATTACATAGTTTGAGCAGGAATTTGTTATTTGTTGAGGGTGGCGGTGATGACTCACCTACTCTTCGTGAAGGACAATGTGGAATCTTTAAAGTCAACCAACTAATGCCAGCAGATGGGCCACATAGTTTAACGTCCATCTGAGGGACGGCACACACGTTGATGAACCATCCAGCCTGTTGAACAACAAGATGGCAGTTTATAGCTGGGTCAGGATTCAAACCTGAGTGTGCATACCTCGAGGCCAAGTGATGTATTTTTTTGGTGTAAGAGATGCAAAGAAGTGTTTTATAATAGGCACAGAACAGTATGTACTTTGTGTATAATAATTTAACATTTGTGGAGAAGCCAGACACAAAACTAGATTATGGGGTGGGGTAGAGAGGAGAAAGGAGAACATTTACTTAATTTCCCCCTTATTGCCCCCCTTCCCCCCAAAAAAATACCAATATTTATAAAATAAGGAAACTTGAAAAGAGGGAGAGGGTGGGGCATAGTCACACACGAGGAGTTTACATTGCTAACTTAACTCTAATGAATGATAGCTTTCTAACCAATGGTGAACTTGATTGTACTGTTTAACAGCGAGCAACATGTGGTTCAGGTTAATGATGGTTTTCGGTTTCGGAACCAAAATGTTACAAACACCGGGACCGGGTAAACAAACGAGTGTTCACTGTTTGGATGTTTTCCTCCCTCTCTGGCTTTTCCTTGTCCCGTCCCCAACTCTGGTACAACATCACGAGTGTTTGGAATGATTAACAGGACATAGAGGGCAGTGTGAGCTCGAACGGGACAGGTCATCAATGTCAACAACTTAACCCCCACCCTGTACCTCCCTCGACTCGCCGTCCCCCATCCCCTGTTTGTTGGGTAGTGGGGTCTGGCCAGCTCACTCTGCTATTTTGTGAAGCTTCACAATCATTTCAATCCATGTTCGAATCCTGCATCAGATTGAGGCTCAAGGACATGAGAAAAATCACCTGGAGTTAGCATATTCCAGGGAACTCCACCTTAAATTAGTGTAACTTTCCTGAAAAAATAGTTACGGCGATTTCATCCACCATGAATCCCCCTGATTGATCTTTTCCAACACAGATTCTTCTTGGATCCTCGATCTCTTCTTCCATGGATCCTCGATCTCTTCTTCCATGGCTCCTCCGAGATCTCTTACACCACAGATCCTCCTGCTCGATCTATTCCACAATGGATCCTCCTCGATCTCTTCTGTCATGGATCCGCCAACTCAATCTCTTCCACCATGGATCCTTCTTGTTCTCTCCTACCACCGATTCTGTTACTCTCACAAACAAACTGTTTTGAGGCATTTTGTTGTCTTCTAACAGTTGTGTCATGCATAATTGGAAGCTATTTGGTTTAATAGTGAGCTCTATAACACCTCCCCTGCCCGGCTTTCCCTATCCCAGCCCCCATTTTTGCAAAATGGCAGAAAAATGCTGCAAGCATAACTCAGAACTCATCAACCTACTTTAGAAACCTTTAAAACAACTCATCGAGCAGAATCTACGAAAGGCGTTTAAGCGTTAGACGCGTGGAGAATCGCAAATCGTGTGATGATCACCCGTTCAAAGTTAGTCGCCAATCGCTGAAGAGTGATTATCCTGTACTGGCCTATGTGTCCACATTCTTGAATAAGAATACTCTCGGTAGTTTAACCAACACTTGCAGAGTTTCAAGTCACGTTTTCTTTAATTTAAAAATACTACAAATGCATCGGTAAAAACCGTGCCTTTTCCACAACACGTCCCACCAGACCGGGGAAGAGTCCGCTCGCCCTCTACAGCAGAGATGACGCAACGTGTGTGCGGAGCATAAATATGCATGAATGTTATGTAATGCATAAGAGGATGTTTGATCCTGTGAATAGGGCAAAATTGTTGTGGATCTTCCATTCAACGATGAGTGTGCTAATTTTCAGAAGGCAATGCAGCTGCTGCGGTCGTTTGCTCGACAATCTGTGGCAGTAATTCACCCATGACTTTGGTCTTGCTTACTCTGACCCTTGGAAGATCATCACCAGTGAAGGCACACGTTCTGTTCTTCGTGGTGAGTGAAGCTTTCACCTTAGTAGCTGAAGAACGTGATCCATCATCATATCCCAAGGAAACCATCAGACTGAGGTCATTTTTAATCTTTGCATTGCACCGAATAAAGGATGCGAGCATCGAAAATGGTAGAAAAGTGACATTGTGGGTTTCTTTATACTTGAAGGCCGACATCCTCCAACGATCCATGAGGTCAGGTGAAAGCTTTGCTATGATTGGTTTGAGGAACAGAGATATAACCAAAGCTGCAAATCTGGGAAGGGAACCATCGTTTTTGGCAGCCTCTATTTCCTTGATTGTGTCGCTAAACTTCTGCAAAGTTTTGCGGTCATGAGGAGAGAATTGAGGCAAAAGTTCCAGCTTGTTTAGCAATGATTGTGTAACTGTTTCATCGCTGCTGAATCTTTATTGAAGGTGATTCCAGACTTGTTGTAAACCAACATCAGGGTTAGAAATGTAGACTTGGTTAAGACACTTTACGAGTGCTTTGGATTCTGAACCATCAGCCATGTGTTGAACCATGAGGTAAACTGTTCATTGGATGCTAGCAGTACTCCTCTGATCATGTTCCAGAAGGCTGAACGCCACGTCCTGAATTTCTCAGGCTTATGGTCAAACACAGATATCCTATTTGAAAAGGAAGTCTCGACGAGACAAATAGTTTAAACAGTCCTGCATGGCAAGTATCGCTGTTGGAATTACTGATGGCTTGACTTCTTGACCCAATAGTGAATGGCTAGACACTGGGAATGTTGCTGCCGAATGTGTGTTGTATGTCCTCTCAGCATATATGGGTGTACATTGGATTTGGTGAGAAATAACCCGATTGTTTTTCGGTTGTAATCCCACTGGACGGCGACTTAAGGTCAGTATTCACCATGGGACACCGAGCAGTCATAATCGAGGTGGGTTTGTGAACCACGAGTTCATAACTGGGCATGTTAACACAGTCAGGGTCTATGTGCAGCAGTGACTCTTAGCAATGGTGATGGGACACGAAGGTTGTGTATAAAGCATTAGTTGGTGTCTGATGAGTTGCGTTCGATAGACCAGGAGCTGGCATCGTATTATACTGAGCAGACAGAACTTGCTTGTTGGACACGTTAGATATCTGAGTTCTCCATGGATTGGTGCTGCAGCATTGACGACTGGTGAAAGGGGGTCTGTTTGAAATAACACTGGTTCGAGTGACATAGCTGGGTCAGCACGTACACAGGTATCCAGTGGAATACCTTCAGTATTGTCTTCAGATAGAATTAATGGTAGCGAAGACTCACTGTCGCTGGACAAGAGCATTCTCACCTTCTCCGCAGGTGTAGATGATCTCTCGCTGCCAAAATGTTGTCGAATCTGCCCCAACACAGAACACCAGACATCACTTCTAAACGGGCCTTAGCCACAGAAGCCTCTTCCTGCCGCTTCAGCTGTTCGAGATATATCGGCTGCTGCATAGCTTTCATTTATTTCTGCATCTGTTGCTGCTGAAGATGCATCTTTTGCTGCATCTGTTGCTCTTCGGGTAGTAATCGAGCTTCGTCTGATTTGTATCCCATGGCAGCTCTGACAGAGGCCTCGGCTGCCTCTACTTTGGCCTTCAACATGAGTGAAGACCTGGAAGAGTTGGACGAACCAGCAACAGACCGCGTATGAAGTGAGTTCAACATGGCGACTATTTCCTCCTGGTGGTGAGACGAGCGTGAAGTCAGGTTTTTACTATCCTGTAACGGCCTACGTGTCCAGATTCTTGAATAAGAATGCTCCAGGCAGTTTAACCAACACTTGAAGAGTTTCAAATCACCTTTTCTTCAATTTAAAATATCACAAATGCGTCGGTAAAAACCGTGCCTTTTCAACAAAATTACACATCCCGCCATACCGGAGAAGAGTCCGCTCGCCCTCTGGAGCGGAGATCACACAACACATGGGTGGAGCATGAATATGCATGAGGCAAAACATGAATATGCATGAGGCAAGACATGAATATGCATGAGGCAAGACATGCGTGGAACATCATATACATTTTACTTTCAAACTTGGTTACATCACAGGCTAATCGGCTATTTCGACGTGCACGGCGAATCAGCTGTTTAGACACGCACAGGTTAATCGACTGTTTCGATGAGCACAGGTTAATCGGCTGTTTATCTCCCTTCGTAAATTGGACGGGCGACTAGCTATGTGCGTACAACGATGTTTTTGTCCCCGTTTAAGGGTTAGGCGTGTGTTGGCAAGACGCTCGCAAAACGCCTGTTGTAAATTCAGCCCCAAGGATTTAATAGCTCATCGGAAGCCTTTAGAATCCATCCAAACTACTCAGAATCACAAAAAACCTCTCAAGACCTTTCAGGATCCCTGAGAACCCCTCATTTCAGAATCCCTCCGATGCTAAGAACCTCTCAGAACTACCCAGAACTCCTCAGGACCCCTCAAAACTCCTCAGCAGTTAGAACCAATCAAAACAACTCAAACAGTTAATAGCTCTTCAGAATCCCAATCCATCCAGACTCTTCAGAATCACTAAGAAACTCTCTGGACCTCTCAGAATCCATTAGAACCCTTCAAAACTCAAAATCCATCTGAACTGCTTGGAATCTCTCTGAACCTCCCAGAGCCCCTCAAAATCCCTTAGAACCCCTCCTCCCCACAAACGGAGGCAATTGGCTGATGTTGTTGTTCAACCGTTGCTGTGACCTGCCCCTTTCCAACCCCACTCCCCCTTTCCTCCAGTGTAATCCCCTCCCCTACCACGTCACACCCCAGCGATTGCATGCACTTCACTAAACTCATCACTTTTCCTTCATCCCAATTTACTTTGCCTATTAGGCCTATCCGGTATCCTCACGTGGCCGCAATCATGTCTTGTTTTTTTTCACATTGATCTGAGGTTTATGGAGGAGATTGTACAAACATCACGTGCAGGACAAACACTATTACATGGATAAAAGGACATTACGAGACAATGGACGAATACATAGAGCATATGGCTTTTGAACCTGAGTTCTCAGCATCGTGAACTTGTGGGTTTGGAAGGGTTCGAGGAAACAGGCCAAGCTGAGTTGATGTTAAACAATGTCATACGAGGAGTGAATAGTATGAATATTAGATAAACAACAAATGAATAGTTAAATCATATAAAACATATTGAGTTTTATTGCTATGGATAATCCAAAAAATAATACAAAATCGCTCTGGATGAAATTATATTGTCATATTGGAAGTCAAATACAGGAATAACTTTTTCCATGCATCGAAGGCATGCTTATGATGTCATGACGAGTGAAGCATTCCGGAGGTGTGCCTGCAATGGGAACCTTCCACAACGTGACGTCACATCAGGTTTGGCAAAAGCGAATCGAGGATTTTTGGGGCGGGGGTGGGTAGCTCCACAAGTGTCCCAAAAACTGTTGAAATAGACAAACATATGATGGTGTAACTATATATATATATATATATATATATATATATATATATATATATATATATATATATATATATATATATATATATATATATATATATATATATATATATATATATATAGTGTTGCGGTTGTGGAAATTCGGAAACCATTCAGGTCCCGTAGGTGAGATATCTCTGTAAGTACATGTGTAGTTAGCCCCAAACCCGTTGTTTAGAGGGAATAAATGTGATTCGTTCGGGCTGCGACGCTTTGAGATAGCCATTTTTCTGTTCTATCCTTATTTTGAACCAACCACCAACCACAACGCTGCTTCACAACAACAACAACGCCAACAGCCACGATCTTTACCTTCACAACTCGCTCCCGCAAACATCGCATCACCACCATTCCGAATGGCACCATGGCCATAAACCACCACCATAAACCCTCCACCACCTTCACCTCTCTCCTTCTGCAGCCATTCCCGCACCACCTGTGAGCACCGAGCGTCAGGCTGTCTTGGGCTCGTACGGGACGAGCGCCGAGCCGCGAGTGAAAAATGCGGCCTTTCCGAGGAGAATTCGGATCAGGAATGCTACACGCCCACTTCTGATCCGTCCAATCAGCAAGCGCGGGGCGGTTTGGCCCCGCCTCCAGGCGCGTCTGTGTGGAATCAAGATATGCAAATTCTAGGATCAGGGGAGATTCACGCCCCTTTTTCTCCGTCCAATGGGCGAGCGTGGCTCCGCCCCCGAGCTCGTTCTGATCCAGAAATTTGCATATGCGTTCTCCTGCCGGCCTATAAAACGCCGAGCGCAAGGCGAATCTCAGCAGAGTCGGTTTGGGCAGAGTCGGCCTTGGAAGAGCGGAGAGTCGGCCTTGGAAGAGCGGAGAGTGTTTTGGTCAGAGTCAGTTTGGAGCGCGGAGTGGAGTCGGGAGGAGAGGGCGTCCCGGTGGTTTTCGGCAGTCGGCTGAGGAGAATTGGGGGAAGAGACCGAGGAGTTCGGGTCCGAGGCAAGGAAGACGGCGGTCGGCGACGAGGTCGCGGTGGAATCGCTCGTCACGGGACCCAAGCAAGCCAGCTATACTCTTTCCCCAGAGCATCAACAATTCCCCCCCCCCCTTTTTCCCCCGCGCTGAGATAGTGCGAAAAGGGGGCCCCGTTCCCACCCCACTCCAAGCAGTGCCAACGAAACCCGCGAAGGAGCACGAAGTCGGGGCACCGCCGCGCTGCCACATTTGCGGATCATCACAAAGACACGGGTAGGACCCACCCGGTCTCGCGGACCTGACCGCTCTTTCAGGTCCCGCGCAAATATTGGCCCACAGGTCCCGTCTGCCCCCTTGTCTTTGAGGGTGGCCTTTTCTTTTGTTTCTGTGTAAACGTGTGTGTGTGGCGCCAGTCTGGTAAAGTAAAACTGTTAAGTGTTGCCGTGTGTCGGTCTTATTCGGTAGTATCTCTGCATCATTGTTTCTTTTGTTACATTTGCTTTTTGTGCATAATTGTTTTAATTGTATGTGTGCTCTCCGTGTGCCGCAGAATAAATGTGCATCATGTTGAACTGTTTTCCCGTTTCGCTTCGTCTTTTCTTTAATTGAATCTCCATCTTGCTTCACGTAAAGGGTTGGTAGTGGGCTTAATACGCCCGATAATTAATCGGAACCGTCGAGGCCGACGATAACACCGCTCGGTTATCTCGATAGTACGGAACGGGTCGCTTAAGCGGCCCGTGTCTGGGGTCGACCTGCGGCGAGGTGCGATCGCCCGGTCTACCCTCCGCGTGGGTACTTAGATAGGTCGAGTTTGGCGAACAACCTATCCCACGCGGGTGGCCGATTGGCACGATCGTGGTGAGGCCGAAAGGCCCACCCGTGACGAGCTCCCGGCGTTAGTCCGAGAGGGTCACGACAGAATTGTCCTACCGGTGGGCGACGTGCCGCGATTCGAGTTATGTGGCCATTCGCACGCCGGCGGGCGCGAATTCGCAACACTGGTGTCAGGTCCTGGGACACAAACCCATCCCCCTCCTCGCGACACTGGTGTAAGAGAGCGGGAAAACAGGCTCTCCTGTCTCCAGCTAAATTCACGGGAATCGGTCCAGGGGTGAGAGGAGCGACCCCCGATTCCCTCCAAATTACGAGCTATTTAAATTAACCCCTTACGAGAAATAAGATGGCGTCTCAACGCAAGCGGGAGCCGGGGGTATTAGAAATGGATTTAGAATGTGTAGAATCCATGGTCCAGGATGAAATCGCCGAGCAGGAAATGCTGATGGTACAGGACGAACTTTCCCCCCAAACTGAACCCAGAGTTCGAAATGGGCGCAGTGGCTGGGGTGGCGGACGAACGGCCCCCACGTGCGAATTCGCCCACGGATCGGACGATGGAAATGTTTGAAGCATTGATGAGAAAAATGGATGGGAATACGCAACAAATGCACGAAATGAAAACAAAAATGGATGGGAATACGCAACAAATGAACGAAATAAAAACGAATATGGAAACAATTTTTTTTTTTTTTTTTTTTTTTGTATACCTTGGTCGAGGCTCGTATGAGAGCTAACACACAACTCACAGCAAGGAGGCATGAGACAAGAGGGGTGGGAGTGGAAGGGACAAAACATTGGGGAACAGACACAGGTGAACTGTGGAAGGGAGAGAGATGGGGATGGGACGGGGAACATGGCGAGGAGAAGATGGACATTACAGGGACTTTCAGGAAGGAAAGCAGGAGAATTGAAGGAAGTGGGCTTGGGTGGATTATCGGGGTAGAAAAGATCGAGGATTTGGATGGGGGAAGATAAGAGGTGGTGGTGAACAGCTGTTTTGAAAGCCTGGAGGGAAGAATGGGAAAGAATAGAGTGAGGAAGTTTATTCCAAAGGCGGGAAAAAGAGGAATGAAAGAGTGAAGATGAGCAGTGATTCGTGATTTTGGTAGTTTTACCAGAAGGGGGTTGTTGGCGGACCTTGAGCGCCCTGTGGAAATGTGGTTGGGACAAATCGCAGAGAGAGCAGGGGGGGGCAAGGCTGGAGAGGAGTCGGTAGAAGACAGAAAGACCACCGACCAACCTGCGGTGATTGAGTGAGAGGCCCAAAGACTCAGCTTCATTGCGGGAGATGCCAATGATCTTAAAAGCCCTGGTTTCGACAGCGTGAAGTCGAGAAAGGTGGGAGGCAGGAGCACCAGCCCAGAGGGGAGAGCAGTACTCCATCAGGCTACGGACAAAAGCTTTGTAAGTAGTCAGGAGCTCAAGAGGGCCGAGGAAGGACTTTGCACGACGGAGGATTCCTCGTCGGCGACTGGCTTTTGAGGCAAGGTTGGAAATGTGACTTTCCCAGGAAAGGTCATGGCAGATAGTGAGACCCAGAAGCTTGAAAGAAAAGACTTCTTCCAGAGGATTGTTGAGAAAGTGGATGGGGGTTTTGTAAACGGTCCTTTCGAAGAGACATAGTGAGAGTGTGAGATTTGTGTGGATTGAAAGACATGTTCCACGTGTTGGACCAGTTTGTGATTTTATCCAGATCTGCAGTGAGCGAAGAAGCTGCTGCTTGCCGGTCTGAGGGATGACAGATGGTACGGCAGAGGGTGGAGTCGTCGGCAAAGAGAAATAGAGGATTTTCCAGAGAGTCCGAGAGATCATTGATGAAAACCAGAAAAAGAACAGGGCCCAGAACGCTACCTTGAGGAACTCCAGCCTGCACAGGAAGAGGGGATGAAAGAACTCCATTTAGGGCCACACGTTGACTGTGACAGGAGAGGAAGTCTGCGAGCCATGAGTGGAGATGGCCTTGAATACCATGGGAAGAGAGTTTGGTGAGTAGGGCAGGGTGCCAGACTGTGTCAAAAGCACGTGATATGTCCAGGGATACGGCTCGGATTTCCTGTCTGGCATTGAGGACCTCCATCCATTGATGGGAGAGCAGTAGCAGCATATCCAGGGTAGAGTGACCTGGTCTGAAACCAAATTGATGATTGGAAATCAAGCCATTGGAGAAGAGGAAGGATTTCATATCTGAAGCAATGATGGATTCCATAACCTTGCTGATGATTGGGAGAAGGCTGATTGGTCTGTAGTTACAGGGATCTGTTTTTGCACCTTTTTTATGCAGGGCAGTGATGTTAGCAGATTTCCAAGCAGATGGCAGATGACCTTGGGAAAATGAGAGGGTGAATAGAACAGAGAGAGGGTGAGCAAGAGCAGAAGAGCAGGCTTTGAGGACACGTGGGCTGATGCCGTCTGGACCGGTTGCAGAATCTGACTCGAGGTTTGAAAGCAAGCTCTCCACCTTGTCAGGAGAAAAGGATACAGAGTCCAGGGACAGTTGGGTGCGACTGGGTAAAGTGGGTAGAGATAGTGATGGGTTTGGGACACAAGATTTAGCTGCAAACACCGAGTTTAGACATTCAGCTTTATCACGTGTGGAATCAGCAGTGCGGCCATTTGAGGTAAGGGAGGGGATGGAGGGGGAACATACACCAGAAACAGATTTGATTAAACGCCACCAGGATTTTGAGGAGGGAGAGAGGTTTGAGAGTTCAGACTTGAGATGAGAAAGATGTTGTTTTCTGGCTCTCCTGAGGGTAGATACACACTTGTTCCGAGCTTTGTGGAAAGAACTGAGATTGCCCTCAGTTGGGTTTGCTTTCCATGAGGCAAAGGCAAGTTGTTTCAGGACAACTGCCTCGCCACAAGCTTCAGTAAACCAAGGGCGGGAGGAAGGGTAAGACAACTGAACACCAGAGGGGTTAAATCTGTGCATGAGGGAGAGCAAGTTTCTTTGAAAGAATTCCCAGGATGAGTTGATGTTTGAGAAAGTAGTGATAGGAGACCAGTCTGTAAGTTTGATGGCTGCTCGGAGACCCTGCCAGTCGGCTTGAGTGAAATGCCAGACTCGACGGCGGTGAGGTGGTTCTCTGATGACAGCCAGAGAGACCAGAGAGATGAATGCGCAAGGAATGAAGGAAGAAATGAAAGGACTGCGGGGTGAGACGCAGAACATGGGCCGAAGCCTGCAGGCGGGCATGAAGGCAATAACCGGGGAGTGCGTAATGGCGACGCCACGTGTGGGAGCGAACGAGCTGGGAGGGGGTGCAACGGCTGTCAGGCCCGCGGTGGAGGCGGGTGAGGACAAAATAATTCGGGAGACGTGTTGGGCGAGGGTCGTGACGGAAAAAGTGACGGTGACCGAGAGGGAAAAATTAAATGGAGAGACCAAAACGTGTGAGACGAGACACGAGGTGATGACAAAGGAAATAAAAATAGTGGAGATAAGGGAGGTAAAGGGTGAAGAAGTGACCGAGTTGGCAGAGACACGGGAGATAGAGGGTGAATTGGACGGGGTTAGAAACGCACACACACACACACACACACAGAGGTAGTGGAGGACCATGGGGGTGAGCTGGCGGACTGGGTGGAGACCCAGTGAGAGCAGTTGGATGGCCTCCTCCAGGAACGAGGGGAGGGAGTATGCCCTCTTGAGGCGAATCACGACCAGGTTGGTTCGGTCGTGCTTTGCGAGTTCGAGGGGAGGAGTGCTGCGAACAGGTGCACGGAGAGCTTGGGGGGTATAGAGGTCCCGGACCCCCTTGTGGGAACACGAATCCCCAGTGTGGTTGTCCCGGTGTGTATGGTGCAAGGTGTGAGTGCGTCCCCGTGTGTGGAAGCGACCCCGTGTGTGAGTGGTGTGGTGGTGAGTGTGCCGGAGTGCGTGCTTCCCAGTACGCCGTGTGTAAAAGGGGCACCGCAAGTGGAAGAGGCCTTGTGTGTGAGTGAAACGGCCAGTATGAATGGAGCACCACGTGTGAGTGGAGCCGCGTGTGCGCCAGAAAAGGCACGCGTGTGCGAAGCACGGTGTGTGAGTGGAACCACGGGTGCAAGGGAAATGGCATGCGTGAGTGAGCGGCCGAGTGTGAGAGAAATCGCGTGTGCAAGGTCGCTGTGTGTAAGGGAGATGTCGGTCGGCTTGCGTGAGCATGCAGCCGCGTCTCCCGGTTTGAATGTGAGTTTAATGGAGTGGAGTCTGTGCGTCGTGACACGCAGGTGTGCGTGGGTGGAATGGCGACGACAACGGCGACAGAGGGACAAAAGCCGGGTAGCGGCTGTAGAGGTTTTGAGCACCGCGCCGGGTTCACCCAGCAGCGAGCGCGAGGTCCGTGCTGTGCAACGCACGAGGCCGCCACGTGCTCGCTTGCGGGGGTGAAGCCCGGTCCGGAAACGCCAGCGGTGGATTTGCCGATCCCGCGGACGGACAAAGTCTAGGCAGGTAAACGGATTTGGACCGGACGGGTTCTCCACGCGAGCGTGTGTGTTAAGCTCCAACGGGCAGAGCACATGTGTTCGCGTGGGGAACCCCTCGAGACGTGGGGCTTGTGGGTTTTTTTATGCGCCGGGTGTCGTCATGGCTGCGTGTGTGGTTGGAATCCGGCAGGAGGGTGAATCCCTGCCGGATGGTACCGTCCAAGAGGGACGAGGGACGCGAACAGCTGCCATGACGTCACGCCACAGGTGCGCGGCTGTGAATTGCCGCGCTGGTGCGCAGGTTGCGAGTTGCCGCGCTGGTGCTGCGCAATTTTAAAAAAAAGAAAAAAGCAAGCCTCGCTTCGGGTGAACAGGATCCTTGGGCAAGGGGTGGAAGACCCCCTTGGCCTGGGCACAAGATGGAACTAGCAAGGGGGAAGGGTTAGCTTAGTTAGACCGGCTCCATGGGGCAGGGGTAAGTCCTCATGGGGCCTGTGGAATGGATTAGGTAGAGGGATTTCGATGAGATTTAGGTTGGAAAATTTTTTTATTTTATTTGGAGACAGTGACAGACTTTGGATGTGTAGTGGGGACGTAGTTTAGCTACATAGTGTTAAAAGGAATGTGCTGTAGTTTAAGGGACGACGTGGGAGCACGAGTTAGTTAGGGGAGGTAGTTCGAAGGATGGCAGAATTCAGCAGTGTGTGTGTTGAAGAGTTGGTGAGTTGAGTGGAAACATGTGCTTGGTGAGTGAGTGAGGCCAGCGAGTCTGTGTGTATGGAGCGAATGTGGAATGCATGGTGCGATGAGTGATTGGGGGGAGGAGTGACTCCCGCCCAAGGGACCCCGGGGTCAGTGTAGACTGAGTTAGGGGGTTAGTTAAATTGACAAAATGGAGGTCGTTTTGCTGTTGGTGTGAAAGTAGGCTCGAAACCCGTTTGGAGGGGTGCAGGAGCCCTGTTGACGGGCTGGGAGCGTGGCTGCGAAAGGTGAGTATCGCTGAGTGGGTACCCCGGGCACCAGGCGAGTCGGCCGTAGTAGGCCAAGGGCCCATGGGGGGCCGGGATAGCGTAGTGGGCACGGGTGCGCACGCATGGTGCGGGGGCCCGGGGCGCCATTAGCCACATGGGCAGTGTTGTGGGCACGGGTGACCCTCGGAAAGGGGCCCGGGAAGCCAGCCTGCCACGTGTGCGTTCCAGGGGAGTCGCCATGGAGGGCACTCCCCGGTGTTTAGGGAGCTGGTAGGCTCGGAGGCAGTGTAATGCCCGGGGGTGCTATAGCTGGAGATCGGCAGAGGGTCGTGCCTGTCAAGGGGAGCCACGCGTTCCAGCCATGAGACCGTGTGAGGGCACGGGAAGAAAATTGGGGGGGGCGAGGCCCGAAATTTGAGAGGACACCAACACAGGCGACGGGAATCTGGGTTGTTAGAACCAATAGTTGAAGCACGAGGCACTTGTTGAAAGCCCCGGGGTAGTTTAAAGGTTAATGGTTAGGGTAGATTAGGAAGTGTACCCCTCCGCACCATCCATCTCTTCGCTCTCGTTGTGGGCCGCTGGACCCACTTTGTGTTATAGATCGCTGAAGTCTGGGGAGGCCATCCTGAGGCTTGAGTCGGGCCTCGACACAGGACGCTCGCTCTCCCTTGTTCCCCTCCAGGAAGGGAACGTAGGGGTTGGGAGTAGACTAGGGGACGATAGGTTAGCCGAACAAGGACAGTAAAGGGGGTTAGGGGACGAATTATAGTGGGGAAGTGAGGATGTAAACATAAAAACAACAAAAAAATCAGTTGGGGCTAAATTGGGTTTTACAAATTAATAGAGTGGGTAGGTACAGTGACAGGCAAAGGCGATAGGTGGGAGGGAGACCCTAGGGTAAGTCCGAGCCCGCTTTCCGAGTGGCCAGCACCACCGCACTCCCTCCACCAACTTCCACTGACAGGCAAAGGCTAGCCAGCTTCATCTGCTGGCTGTGTTGCTTCAAGGCCTGTGCCGGCCAACTTCATCGGCAGCTGTTGTGTTGCTGCAAGGCCTGTGCCGGCCGGAACGTCTGCAGCTGCTGTGCTTCAAGGCCTGTGCCGGCCAGTTTGTCTGCCGGCTGTGTTTGCCTGCGACGGTCTTGTTCTGCAGGCTCTGTTTGCCTGCTGCCTTTGCCATGCCATGCCCACTGCCCACATCATCAGTTTGCCCCCGTTCAATTTTGCTTTGCCCCCCCCCTCCCCCCTTGTTCATTGCCATGTGCGCCAGGATCATCAAGCGACAGTTTGCAAGCTGCGAGAACTGTCCTGTTGGCAGCTACAACACGGGCCTGCAGTGGCGGCCCGTGCACCGTGTTTGCGTCCATCCATTCATCCATCCATCCATCCATCCATCCGTTGTGTTCATTGCGTGTGCCACTTGAGCTGGCACGGAGACTGCGTTTGTGCAGCCCATGCACCGTTTTATTGCTTGCGTCAGTGCCCGTTCAGTGTTCTGCAGGGACTGCCTTGCGGGCAGCCGCACCAGGAGACTGCGTTTGTGCAGCCCATGCACCGTTGTGGTTCACTGGGTTCATTTTAAAAAGGGAAGGCCTTGGACTGCGTGTGAGCAGCCGGCCACGTTCCCTGTCACCTGCATTGCTTGAGCCAGAGACTGCATGCGAGCAGCCTGGCTCCCTGCTAACTGCTTTCTTTTTGCAGAGTCCATTGATCCTGGGCCATGGTTTAGTGTAAAATTTGTAAGTTAAGGTTAAGATGTACTGTAGATATGAGTGCGCCCCCGGCATGTCTGTCTTAGCGCCGGCAATTTTATTTAAGTCGTCCGTGTGAGTGGGTTTGTCTAATTAGTTATTCAGCCCTCAGGTTATTTATTTTGGGGACACGAATACCATGAATGTCGCACTCAGGGATCCGTAGGTAAACCGTACTAGGGGAGAACTACACATGATGGCACACGAGAATTTGATGACTCGGACGAGTCTGTAAAAAGGGGAGGGGGTCGTGTTGCGGTTGTGGAAATTCGCAAACCACCATTCAGGTCTCGTAGGTGAGATATCTCTGTAGGTACATGTGTAGTTAGCCCCAAACCCATTGTTTAGTGGGAATAAATGTGATTCATTCGGGCTGCGACGCTTTGAGATTGCCATTTTTCTGTTCTATCCATATATATATATATGTATATATATATATATATATATATATATATATATATATATATATATATATATATATATACACCCCCCGCGTAGGATAGGGTTGTTCGCCAAATTCGACCTACCTAAGTACCCACACGGGTATTCGCACCTCGCCGCAGGTCGACTCCGGACACGGGCCACTTAAGCAACCCGTTCCGTACTATCGGGATAACCGAGCGGTGTTATCGTCGGCCTCGACGGTTCCGATTAATTATCGGGCATATTAAGCCCACTACCAACCCTTTACGTGAAGCAAGATGGAGATTCAATTCAAGATAAGACGAAGCGAAACGGGCAAACAGTTCAACATGATGTGCATTTATTCTGCGGCACGCGGAGAGCACACATTTTCAATTACAACAATTATGCACCAAAAGCAGATGCTACAAAAGAAACACAACAATGCAGATCTACTACCGACTACGCGTGCACACGGCAACACTTACACAGTTTTACTTTACAGACGGCGCCAACAACACATTTACTCAAAAGCAAAAGAAAAGGGCCACCCTCAAAGATAAGGGGGCAGACGGGGCCTGTGGGCCGCGAGACCGGGTGGGTCCTACCCGTGTCTTTATGATGAGCCGCAAATGTGGCGGCGCGGCGGCACCCCGACTCCGCGCTCCTTCGCGGGTTTCGTTGGCACCGCTTAGAGTGGGGTGGGAACGGGGCCCCCCTTTTCGCACTATCTCAGCGCGTGGGGGAAAAAGGGGGGAATTTTTGATGCTCTGGGGAAAGAGGATAGCCGGCTTGCTTGGTTCCCGCGACGAGCAACTCCACTGCGAGCTCGTCGCCGACCGCCGTCTTCCTTGCCTCGGACCCGAGCTATCCGGTCCCTCCGCAATTCTCCTCAGCCGACTGCAGCAAATCACCTCGACCGCGCTCCAGGCTTCCTCTCTCTGCAGCTCCCCAACAGACTCCGAACCCCGACAGACTCCGACCTCTGACGTACTATCGGGATAAGACTGACTCTTCTCCAGACCCGACTTGACTCTTCTCAAACTCACTGCCGCTGCCACACTCTGCCGCTGCCACACTCTGCTCTCCAAAACTGACCCTTTCGAAACTCACTTCTTCCCAAACTCACCTTGACTCTTCTCCAACTCGCCTTGACTCTTCTCCAACTCGCCTTGACTCTTCTCCAACTGACTAAATTTGCCCCGCGCTCGGCGCTTTATAGTCCGGCAGGAGAACCCATATGCAAATTTCTGGATCAGAACGAGCTCGAGGGTGGAGCCACGCTCGCCCATTGGACGGAGAAAAAGTGGCGTGAGTCTCCCCTGATCCTCGAATTTGCATATCCCGATTCCACTCCGACGCGCCTGGAGGCGGGGCCAAACCGCCTCGCGCTTGCCGATTGGACGGATCAGAAGTGGGCGTGTATCATTCCTGATCCGAATTCTCCTCGGAAAGGCCGCACATTGCATCCGCGGCTCGGCGCGCGTCCCGCACGAGGCCAGGACACCCTGAGGCTCGGTGCCCACAAGCGGTGCGGGAATGGCTGCAGAAGGAGAGGCGAAGGTGGTGGAGAGTTTAAAGTGGTGGTCCATGGCCATGGTGACGTTTGGAATGGTGGTGATGCGATGTTTGCGGGAGCGAGTTGTGAAGGTAAAGGTCGTGGCTGTTGGCGTTGTTGTTGTTGTGAAGCAGCGTTGTGGTTGGTGGTTGTTGTGTGATGGTGGTTGAGACGTGGTTGGTTCAAAATAAAGATAGAACAGAAAAACGGCTATCTTAAAGGGTCGCAGCCCGAATGAATCACATTTATTCCCTCTAAACAACGGGTTTGGGGCTAACTACACATGTACTTACAGAGATATCTCACC
Source organism: Eptatretus burgeri (assembly GCF_056783735.1). NCBI lineage: Eukaryota > Metazoa > Chordata > Myxini > Myxiniformes > Myxinidae > Eptatretus > Eptatretus burgeri. The sequence goes on from NC_140977.1 coordinate 54,508,023, forward strand.
TACGGGACCTGAATGGTGGTTTGCGAATTTCCTCAACTGTAACAATATATATATATATATATATATATATATATATATATATATATATATATATATATATATATATATATATATATATATATATATATATATATATATATATATATATATATATATATATATATATATATATATGACCGGTCAAAAGTTTTAGAACACCCCCATTTTTCAGTTTTTACTGAAATTTAAGCAGTTCAAGTCCAGTGAATAACCTGAAATGGTACAAAGCAAAGCGGTAAACTGCCAGAGGTTAAAAAAAAGTTTAGGTTCCAAAAAACTGAAAAATAATGTAGATTTCAGTTGTTAAAAAAGGCCCTTTTCAGGAAACAAGTAATGGGTTAGCAACTGCAGCTGTTCTGCAACAATGGAAGTAAATTAAGCCTTGAAAGTTGATGCAAACAATTCCTACAGGTGTCCCAACTTTTGTTGATTGGTTGCAAACACTCTGTCTGTATAAAAGCAGTGTTGGAACAGACTGTGTTGCTGCACCCTCTGAAGCATTATTTGGACAATATTACACTGCAGGAAGTAGTATATTGCTATCATAATGGCGAGAAAAACGACAATTAACAAAGGAAGACAGACAGACCATTATAACCCTAAAAGTGTAGGTCTTTCCTTTAGAGAAATTGCAAATGAGCCAAGGTGTCAGTGAGTATAGTTTCTTACACCATCAAAAGGCACTTGGAAACTGGAGGAAACTCTGACAAGAAGAGGTCTGGGAGACCCAAAGCCACAACACAATCAGAAGACAAGTTTCTGAGAGTCAACAACTTGCGTGATAGGTGGCTCACAGGACAGCAGCTTCAGGCACAGCTTAACACTGTTCGAAGTAAGGAAGTCTCAGTTTTAACTGTGAAGAGAAGACTTCGAGCTGCAGGTTTGACAGGTCAAGTGGCAGTAAGAAAGCCATTAGTAAGATGGTAAAATAAGAAAAAGAGGCTTGCCTGGGCCATGAAGCACCACCAGTGGACCACTGAAAACTGGAAGAAGGTCTTATGGACCAATGAATGAAAATTTGAAATCTTCGGTTCATCACGCAGGGTTTTTGTACGCCGTCGAGGAGGCAAAATGATGGTTCCTCAGTGTGTGACACCAACTGTCAAACATGGACGAGGAAGCGTGATGATCTGGGGCTCTTTTGCTGGATCCAGAGTTGTCGACTTGCACAGAGTGACTGGCACCCTGAACCAAAAGGGCAACCACAGCATTTTGCAGCGCCATGCGATACCCTCTGTTCTATGCCTCGTTGGTCAGTGGTTCATCCTACAGCAAGATAACGACCCAAAAATACCTCCAGGCTATGTCAGAACTATCTTAGAATAAAAGAACAAGACGGTAGGCTTCAAATCATGAAATGGCCAGCACCAGTCTCCAGACTTAAACTGCATCGAGCTGGTTTGGGATGAACTGGACAGAAAGGTGAAAGCAAAACAACCTACAAGTGCAACACATTTGTGGGAACTTCTGCAACAGTGTTGGGAAGAACTTTCCGAACAATATTTGATTTCCATTGTAGAAAGAATGCCACGAGTATGTTCGGCTGTTATATCTGCAAAGGGTGGCTACTTTGATGAGTCAAAAATTTAAATTAAACTTTGTTCAACAAAACGATTCCATGAAATATTTTTTATCTACAATTGTTTATTTGTTCTCTGCTTTAATTTCAGAATACATTGAAACATTAAACTGCTTAAATTTTAGTAAAAAATGGGGGTGTTCTAAAACTTTTGACCAGTAGTGTAGTGTGCGTGTGTGTGTGTGTTTGTGTGTGTGTGTGTGTGTGTGTGTGTGTGTGTGTGTGTGTGTGTGTGTGTGTGTGTGTGTGTGTGTGTGTGTGTGTGTGTGTGTGTGTGTGTGTGTGTGTGTGTGTGTAAGAAGGTGGGGCAGGGGTGTTATCCCATTGGACCCTTAAGTGCATTCCCCCATGTGAAGGTGGGGTTAAGGTTACACCAAACCGACAATGATGAATCGGGTTATTTGAAGCTCCGTCACAGCAGATCACTTCGGATTGAAAATGTGGTTTGGTTTGTAATTCAGGGCCTTGTGATGTTTAACCATGGCAAAGGATAAACAATAACTTGTTAAAATCTTTCATGTTCAGTGCCCCGCAGGCTGTTCGACGCAGACACGGAAGGATATGATGGGCTGTACTGATTGTATTTGAACCGGTTGTACTGTGTACGGTCACCTGTACTGTGCGTCACTGACTCGCTCTGTACTGCACGTCATTAACTCAGCTGTACTGTGTATGATTGTCTTGTATTATAGGCCCCACGGGTACAAAACTCAAGGTAAAGTGGTGACACTAAAAAAATTAATAAAAGTTTTATTTGGCTCAGAAGATCCACTTTGTCTGAAACCGACCCATGTTTATGAACCATCCACAATTCATCATTAATTTATGACTGTGACACCTGGAGGAATCATTGGAATAGTCAGAGGGATCACCTCAATGTCTGGAGGGATCATTGGAACTGTGATAGGAATCATTGGAACAGTGAGAGGAATCATGGGAACAGTGAGAGGAATCATGGGAACAGTGAGAGGAATCATTGGAAGAGTGAGAGGGATCATTGGAGCAGTAAGAGGGATCATTGGAACAGTGAGAGGGATCATTGGAAGAGTGAGAGGGATCATTGGAAGAGTGAGAGGGATCATGGGAAAAGTGAGAGGGATCATGGAAACAGTGATATGAATCATGGGAACAGTGAGAGGAATCATGGGAACAGTGAGAGGAATCATTGGAAGTGATAGGCATCATGAGAACAGTGAGAGGAATCATTGGAAGAGTGAGAGGGATCATTGAAAGAGTGAGAGGGATCATGGGAACAGGAAGAGGGATCATTGGAAGTGATAGGCATCATGGGAACAGTGAGAGGAATCATTGGAGCAGTGAGAGGAATCATTGGAACAGTGAGAGGGATCATTGGAAGAGTGAGAGGGATCATGGGAACAGAGATAGGAATCATGGGAACAGAGATAGGAATCATTGGAAGAGTGAGAGGCATCATGGGAACAGTGAGAGGAATCATTGGAACAGTGAGAGGGATCATTTGAAGAGTAAGAGGGATCATGGGAACAGCGAGAGGGATCATTGGAAAAGTGAGAGGGATCATGGGAACAGTGAGAGGAATCATTGGAAGAGTGAGAGGGATCATGGGAACAGTGAGAGGAATCATTGGAAGTGATAGGCATCATGAGAACAGTGAGAGGAATCATTGGAAGAGTGAGAGGGATCATTGGAAGAGTGAGAGGGATCATTGGAAGAGTGAGAGGGATCATTGGAAGAGTGAGAGGGATCATGGGAAAAGTGAGAGGAATCATTGGGAGAGTGAGAGGGATCATGGGAACAGTGAGAGGAATCATTGGAAGTGATAGGCATCATGGGAACAGTGAGAGGAATCATTGGAACAGTGAGAGGGATCATTGGAAGAGTAAGAGGGATCATGGGAACAGTGAGAGGGATCATTGGAAGAGTGAGGGGGATCATTGGAACAGTGAGAGGATTCATTGGAAGAGTGAGAGGGATCATTGGAACAGTAAGAGGGATCATTGGAACAGTGAGTGGGATCATTGGAACAGTGAGAGGAATCATGGGAACAGTGAGAGGGATCATGGAAACAGTGATATGAATCATGGGAACAGTGAGAGGGATCATTGGAAGAGTGAGGGGGATCATTGGAACAGTGAGAGGATTCATTGGAAGAGTGAGAGGGATCATTGGAACAGTAAGAGGGATCATTGGAACAGTGAGTGGGATCATTGGAACAGTGAGAGGAATCATGGGAACAGTGAGAGGGATCATGGAAACAGTGATATGAATCATGGGAAGAGTGAGAGGGATCATGGGAACAGTGATAGGAATCATTGGAAGAGTGAGAGGGATCATTGGAAGAGTGAGAGGAATGATGGGAACAGTGAGAGAAATCATGGGAACAGTGAGAGGGATCATTGGAACAGTTAGAGGGATCATTGGAACAGGTCGAGGATTCATTTGAACAGTCAGAGGGTTCATCACAATGTCTGGAGGCATCAATGGAGCACCGAGAGAGATGAATGGAGTACACGTTGGTTCAAACTATTCCGTTGGTTCATCAAATCGAAATGTGTGTCCAGTGCTTGTGATAAACTTTCTTAAAACTACAGCTTTAATCACTTTCACCCGAAACACCTGGCAAAGGTCATTTTCCTTCAACTGGTGCAGGAGCAGGATAGGTGGAGGATCCACATGGCAATCATAAAAAAAACAATGTTGAAGGCGTTCAGGCAATCCAGGCAGGCCTAGTGTTCCAAAAAGGAGCAAAGGGAGCAATTTAACACCTATGGTTGATCAAACTACCTCGTGAGTGTATTTTGCTGAGAAGAGCAGGTGTTGAAGGATTTACAAGCAACCTGGAGATAAATGAAGGGACATGATGCATCACCTGCATCTTCCAATATCAGTTGAAGTTGGTAATTGTTTGGGATAGAATGACTAAGTGCTCCATAATGTCTGGAGAGGTGGGTGTTGCCGTCGACACGAAAACCATGTATTTTAAATGAGAAAAATGAAATATAAGGGTCACGTTGAAATATCAGCTTGGGACGACGGTTCTGCGCGATATCCTTCTCGCACTAACGTGGTTAGTGGATCATTAATTGCCCAAGAGGCTTCGAGCAGATGTGCCAAAGTGGAACGCGGTGTTCCGGCCTCTCGATCACCTTCACTCAGCAGCACAGAGGGCAGGTATCCTTGGAATAATCTTCCCACGGTGTCTCAGGCTCGTGGAGGAGCTTTTACCTATAGGATGTATCGCGTGTTGAGAGATGACGGACAAAATCAACTTAATGTCTCACAATCTCAACTTGAGATCCCCCTCCACCTCCCCTACCCCTATCATGAGCCACACGCACATGGTGGGAACAACAAATGCGTCGACCCACAATCGGCCGAGCAGTTCGAAAGGCCAGATCCTTGAGACACGCACACCTGTCGTTCCAGCTGTCTCTAGTTGTCCCAGAAGGACACACGGCACTCAGAGCACCCGTCGACTGCAGGGACACTGCAAAACCGGCATCCATCGATTGGAAGTGAACTTTGCAGCATCTTGGAACAACCGAAGTGATAAAGATCGTAAAGGTAATTTGTGATGCATGAGGGAGGCTGCAGTGTAACCCAAACAGGTGACCGTTTCACCTGCAATTCTCACTGAGCGCTAATTACAGGTTGGAGACAAGGCCAGGCCTCCACCACCACGAGTGTGCATGGTGTCTTGGATGATGATGTTACCAGTCACTTCTCCCGAGGGGATGGTGATGGTGGAATGTTTTCCTGGAGTTCCCTGGAGCGTTCTGATGTGGAACATGACACACCAGAATGATCATCGTGATCTCCTAAGTTCTTGAGGCTAATTAACTGCAAAGAACCCAGAAGAATTCCCCATGTTTTAAATGAACGCCATGTTAAGGTGAAAATAGCAGCTGAATTGATACTTCCACGGCATCACTCTCTAATCTATATTAATAAATGCAGTGTGTGTCAGTGAGAGTGTGTGCATCTCCTCCATAACTCCAAAGCCATAAAAACCAAGCAGCCTGAAACTTTGCATGCATACCAAGGGAACTCCAAGGGAGTGCATGAGTGAAGATTGTGTGTTTGGGTTCATTACAACATCCCTTTTGAAGATCATTAACAGCCTTGTTTAATTATATCCTTTATCATGTGCTTGCTTGGCCACCTCACTCTTTGGGGTGTTAAGGCGTATCCTGGGTAACCTTGCTGGGGGTCTGAAGTCGCCATGTTTTTTGGCCTGCTCAACCATGCTTTGACTTGGAACGGGCCACAACGATTTCTTAAGGATAAAGTTTTTTTTCTTTACTTTCTTCACTCATATTATATCGAATGCCTGATCATCATAGCTACGAATCGCTAAATACATTGCAATGCTTATAAACGCCCGGAGACGCCAGCGTTCGTGGCTTTCTTTTCATTTCCACACATGCCATAAGCTCTCGAATCTCTTAAAGAGCAGGTGGCGGGTCACCAAACATGTTCTGAAAATTTATCAATATGATTATATGTGCATTAAATAGTTCGATGCAAACTATTGTGGTTGCCTAACTATTGGGAAAATTAATGAAATTTAACTCCGAAGTTGTTATTTCTCGAGGCTGTTGAAAAAAAACAGCCGCGTGCCCATATATGGATGGTGATGTCACGTTCTCCAAAACAAAGCGGAAGCTCATTCTTTCATTGAAGAAGTGTCCAGTTGAGCGGGCCATTCTTTCGCTTTTTTTGAGCTTGCAACTGTCTATATTATCCTTTTTTTTATTTTGAATTATTGTAGAACAAAGTTATTTGGATATTTGTACATCATGCCTCGTACGTGTGTCGTCATGTTTTGCGAAAATGGCTGGAAAACGGGTAATCGCTCCCATCGATTCTCGAAGGAATCAAACATTCGCTGGCAGTGGATAAGATTTGTACAAACAAAACGGGCGAATTTTCCCTGCCTTTTAAACTTTTAAACAATATCTTTGTGGAAAAAGCGCTGCGGCCTAACATCCAGTCAAGGTGCCCAAGGCCCTGTGCGCCATCAAACATAAACCTTATAAAATATCGGAATTTTACAAACTTCACAACTACCGAGTGTTAAGCATCCTAAGCGACTGCAAAAACCGAAAACAGAATTTGAATTGACTTTAAAACGAACCCGCCACGTCTATCGAAGCAAAAATCTCAATTCACCACAGGAATTCACGGCATTATTTAAAATTATTTTGTCAAAGTCATAAAACCGTAATATTCAGCTATCCACGAACAATCTTTACATAATCCGATAGCTTAACAAGTCAGGCATGTGATGATAACTATTATTGGGATGAAAAATGATTTTTAAACCTCATCTTTGTGGAAAAAGCGCCGCGGCCTAGATCTAGCCAAGGCGCCCGCGGCCATACGCGCCAGGCGCCCTCAACTTGAAACATTCATAACTCGACGAATAAAAGCTCAAATTGCACCAAGCTTACCTTATTCTTGCGAGCTCACGTTCCCTGTTAGTGGGTGAACAATCCAACGCTTGGCGAATTCTGCTTCGCAATGATAGGAAGAGCTGACATCGAAGGATCAAAAAGCGACGTCGCTATTGACGCTTGGCTGCCACAAGCCAGTTATCCCTGTGATAACTTTTCTGACACCTCTTGCTTAAAACCCAAAAAGTCAAAAGGATCACGAGGCCACGCTTTCACGGTCTGTATTCGTGCTGAAAATCAAGATCAAGCGAGCTTTCACCCTTCTGCTCAACGGGAGGTTTCCGTCCTCCCTGAGCTGGCAATCAGTCCTGCCACTTGTTCACGAAATAGGCCGTTTTCTTGCACTTGCAAGTGGCTCAAATTTATATGGCTCAGGGCCAGAAATTCCATCGTATAAATTCCCATCATCCGACTCGTCCTTGGCAATATCGGAATGAAAACACTCAATTTCATCGCCGCTGAAATCACTCTCTGATTCGCATCTCGCCATTATTTACACGCTGTTTCCGAATGTTCACGAAGTTTTTGGAGAACGTGACGTCATAGCATCTTCGGAAACTTCCGGACTGTTTTTCGATCACTGACAAAAGTTTTGACTTAAAAGTTAATTTTAGCATATTTTGAGTTTCAAATGTAAGAAAATAATTGCCCAACGATTATTAATGTGCTTACAACCTTCGAATCACGTGAAGTCATCAGCGACCCAAAACCTGCTCTTTAAACAAAGCCGAATTTCAAATTTTAAGCTCCATAATTGAACTTAGCAGCAGTTCTGACTGCGAAAAAAAAGTGTTCATTTGTCTAATTCGGACATCGTTTGATATTGTGGTTGTTTCCAGGAGGTGTTTTATAAGACTGATTGGCGATCGCTAAACGCTTGCCAAGCCAGCCATTCCTTATCAACTGTTTCATTGGATTGCTTCATTGAGTGCTTAAGCCACTTGGTGAGCGCTCTACAATATTCCACTGTCACCGAATACTGTATGTCGATCGACTTGAACAAAGTACAGGGGCCACTCGCCTGCATTGGCCTCGTGTTGTTCTGATGGCTCGTGTTGTCAGACGGTGATTGGCTCGCTGAAAATGTTCAATTTTATTTTATTTTACACCACATTTCTCCTTTTTGTACGATCTCCTTTCATTACACTACTCGTCACTTGGGCATAGGTAAATACAGATAAAAAATTAAACGCTTCTTTTTTTTTTTTAAAGGTTCTTCAACTGTAGTTGGAGTGCTTGCTTGGAGCGCTCTTCAATCTCTACAAGCTTCCATGGCGATATTGCGGCGTGCTTGTCCCTGTGCACATCTCCGGTGTTAAGGAGGCAAAATCATGAGATGATTCCAATGAGTAAAAATGTTTTTAGTTCCAAAGCAATGAATCGCCACATCATGGCAGGATAGTCGAGAGGTGCACATGCTCACTCTAAGCTATATAGCCTGGGTTTGATTCCAGACCCAGATATAAACTATCAACCCGGTGTTTCACAGGCAGAGTGGTTTGTCAATGTCTCTCGAATAGACGTTTAACTGGCCGCCACGTCTGCTGGAATCCCCCCCCCCCTTTCACTCCAATCCCCACCCCCTTTCCACTCCCCCTCTGCAGTCTTCCTTCCCCTGTCTCTACTTGTACTCATCTATCTCTGTCTCTCTCTCTCTCTCTCTCTCTGTCTCTCTGTCTGTGTCTCTCTCTCTCTCTCTCTCTCTCTCTCTCTCTCTCTCTCTCTCTCTCTCTCTCTCTCTCTCTCTCTCTCTCTCTCTCTCTCTCTCTCTCTCTCTCTCTCTCTCTCTGATCCCTCCCCTCATTTCTCCCTCTCCCCCTTAATATACCTGTCTTTATGCAATGCTTTGCCACCAATCCCAATACGAGACTAACGGTGTTGGATTCCACTGTAACTGTTTACAAAAGGGACGCATTCGGTTTGATGGTGAACGTCCTGTTCTACCGATAACGTCACTGGCAGAAAGGTCCCTCGCCAGCAATATTCATAACAGATGGCTGCCCTGCCTTTTGACAGGAGGTTTCCAACAAGCGTCGCACATTCCTCCTATAGGTGCTGCCGGAGTTGCCTGTTGATGTGCTTTTTGGAACATGACTCGTGATTTTTTTTTGTTTGGAGGGGAGAGGGGCTTAGAAGGCTTTTGGAAGAGGGAAAAACCTTTTGACCTTCGTCGTTTGCACTTCGGTCGGTTCATCTCCATTCAAAGCACCTTTTATAGCAAATACCTGTTTTAAATATTTTTTAAATGTGGAAAATCCAAACATTTAAACAGAGCTTATTAGGATGTGCACTTTGCCCCCAAAACGAAAGTACACAGTCTAACAAGCTTGTTGTGTGAGCACAACAGCCCTCAGGCTTCAAACACATGGTCACAACATCACAACAAGCACACGCATTCTCACCCGAAGGACCTATACACCTGAGGTCCACTGGCTATACACCTGGGGTCCACTGGCTATACACCTGGGGTCCACTGGCAATACATCTGGGTTCCACTAGCCATACACCTGGGATCCACTGGCAATACACCTGGGGTCCACCAGCCATACACCTGGGGTCCACTGGCTATACACCTGGGGTCCACTGGCTATACACCTGGGGTCCACTGGCTATACACCTGAGGTCCACAAGCCATACACTTGGGGTCCACTGGCTATACACCTGGGGTCCACTAGCCATACACCTGGGGTCCACAAGCCATACACTTGGGGTCCACTGGCAATACACCTGGGGTCCACTGGCTATACACCTGAGGTCCACAAGCCATACACTTGGGGTCCACTGGCTATACACCTGGGGTCCACTGGCTATACACCTGGGGTCCACTGGCAATACATCTGGGTTCCACTAGCCATACACCTGGGATCCACTGGCAATACACCTGGGGTCCACCAGCCATACACCTGGGGTCCACTGGCTATACACCTGGGGTCCACTGGCTATACACCTGGGGTCCACTGGCTATACACCTGAGGTCCACAAGCCATACACTTGGGGTCCACTGGCTATACACCTGGGGTCCACTAGCCATACACCTGGGGTCCACAAGCCATACACTTGGGGTCCACTGGCAATACACCTGGGGTCCACTGGCTATACACCTGAGGTCCACAAGCCATACACTTGGGGTCCACTGGCTATACATCTGGGGTCCACTGGCCATACACCTGGGGTCCACTGGCAATACATCTGGGGTCCACTGGCCATACACCTGGGGTCCACTGGCCATACACCTGGGGTCCACTGGCAATACATCTGGGGTCCACTGGCCATCTTCCAACAGAGTGCATTCAGAACCCAGAGACACAAGCCACAACACACAGTCCGGTGATCCTCCAATAAATAGGGATTTATGGAGATGAACACAGTTGCTCTTCAGTGGTGAATTCGTTCGATTGGTTTGTTTTACAAACTACCGCGACGCAATGTTTCAATTCGTAGTGTGCGCAGTTTTGACTTCGTTCCCTGAAAACGTTTTACAACCAACACCCGTGAGCTGTCGATGTTAATGAGTGGCAAAAAAAAAATGGACACCCCTCCCTCACCCTCTTCCCACCTCCACGACCGTGGAAAACCCCGATTAAAAGATTCACCAAAAGCCTCGCGAACCCTCATCGCACGAAATAGAGAATATTTCCTCTCCAGAGACGGGGTTGTTAAAGGGCGATGAGCGAGGGCGCAGTTGTTGGGCGGTGTATACGACGCCGTGCGCGAGTCATTCTGCACGAGACCCCTCGCCGCATGCATCGCCAGACGACGACAAGCGCGAGGCGAGATCGACCGTCGGGAGGGGGCGGAGTCATTCGCGTCACGTGACGAGAGGGGCGTGGCTCGCTCGAGTTGGGGCGTGGTCCGTTTGTCGAAGAGCGCGTCAGCCATTCTCGCACCACCAAGCTCCGTGTGACACACGTTCGTTTACAAATGTCTCCCTGCCTTGTGCCGTCGAAACAGGAGCGCGTCGCTCGTCGCTCGTCGCTCCATGACATGCAGTTTCGTACCGAGAAGCTTGCACATGCACACACCAGACGGGAACGGGACAAAGGGACGCGGCTGCGCTTTCAACGTCAGGAGCAAGTGCTCAGATTACAAGGTTATTTCGGCCGAACAGTGAAACCAGAGGAAGGAGGACGGGTGGGGGGACGAGGAGGACGTGGGGTTCCTGTGCCCTTGGAATGACGTAGCTGTGTGGGTGTGGGGGTGAGAGGAGGGGAGGGATGAGGCACAAGTAATTTGGGGATAGAAAAATGGAAGGGATGGTGAAAGAGGGTGCGGGAGGTTGAGAGACGGACTAATTGGCCAATACCGTACAGAACATGGAGTAATGTAACACGTGGGGGTGAGAATCCCCAGACTCCGGCGGGGAAGTGCTGACATCATCAAATACTGAATCTACACCACCAAGGTCATTGGGTCTTCACCAAGGTCTACGGTGATTCCACACCCACCATCTCGGAGCCACGATTGGCCTTTGGGTCAATGGATTCACCCGTGGCCCTACCCCATGTAATATCTTATTTATTTATTTATTATTATCGCACCACTACCCCATGTAATATCTTATTTATTTATTTATTATTATCGCACCACTACCCCGTGTAATATCTTATTTATTTATTATTATCGCACCACTACCCCGTGTAATATTATATTTATTTATTATTATCGCACCACTACCCCATGTAATATTATATTTATTTATTATTATCGCACCACTACCCCATATAATATTATATTTATTTATTATTATCGCACCACTACCCCGTGTCATATTATATTTATTTATTATTATCGCACCACTACCCCATGTAATATCTTATTTATTTATTATTATCGCACCACTACCCCGTGTAATATTATATTTATTTATTATTATCGCACCACTACCCCCGTGTAATATTATATTTATTTATTATTATCGCACCACTACCCCATGTAATATCTTATTTATTTATTATTATCGCACCACTACCCCGTGTAATATTATATTTATTTATTATTATCACAACACTACCCCGTGTAATATTATATTTATTTATTATTATCGCACCACTACCCTGTGTAATATTATATTTATTTATTATCGCACCACTACCCCATGTAATATCTTATTTATTTATTATTATCGCACCACTACCCCGTGTAATATTATATTTATTTATTATTATCGCACCACTACCCCATGTAATATTATATTTAATTATTATTATCGCACCACTACCCCGTGTAATATCTTATTTATTTATTATTATCGCACCACTACCCCGTGTAATATTATATTTATTTATTATTATCGCACCACTACCCCGTGTAATATTATATTTATTTATTATTATCACACCACTACCCCATGTAATATTATATTTATTTATTATTATCGCACCACTACCCCGTGCAATATTATATTTATTTATTATTATCGCACCACTACCCCGTGCAATATTATATTTATTTATTATCATCGCACCACTACCCCGTGTAATATTATATTTATTATCATCGCACCAGTACCCCGTGTAATATTATATTTATTATCATCGCACCATTACCCTGTGTAATATTATATTTATTTATTATCATTGCACCACCACCCCGTGAAATATTATATTTATTTATTTATCATCGCACCACGACCCAATGTAATATTTTATTTCTTTACTATCATCGCACCACTACCCCGTGTCATATTATATTTATTTATTATCACACCACTACCCCGTGTCATATTTATTTATTTATTATCACACCACTATCCCGTGTAATATTATATTTATTTGATATCATCGCACCACTACCCCGTTTAATATTTTATTTTATTATTATTTATTTGTTTACATATTTTTTATTATTATCATCGCACAACTACCCCATGTAATATTTTATTTTATTATTATTTATTTGTTTACATTTTTTTAAAATTATTATCATCGCACCACTACCCCGTTTAATATTTTATTTTATTATTATTTATTTGTTTACATTTTATTTAATTATTATCGCACCACTACCCCATTTAATATTTTATTTTATTATTATTCATTTGTTTACATTTTTTTTAATAATTATCATCGCACCACTACCCCGTTTAATATGTTATTTAATTATTATTTATTTGTTTACATTTTTTAAATTATTATCATCGCACCACTACCCCATATAATATTTTATTTTAATATTATTTATTTGTTTACATTTTTTTTTCATTATCATCGCACCACTACCCCATGTAATATTTTATTATTATTTGATTATTTATTTATTATCGTCGCACCACGGTCCCATGTAATGTTTTATTTTATTATTATTTCTTAATTTATTTATTTATTATCGTCGCACCACAACCCCGTGTCACATATATATATATATATATATATATATATATATATATATATATATATATATATATATAAATAATTATTATCGTCGCAGTACTGTACACCCCACGACATCCCAAGCGAAACGTTCCTTCCTGAGAAACTTGATGCTCAATGCAGGAGAACTGGACAGACATTGGTCGATTGTCTAACCATGGAGCCCGAACATATATATATATATATATATATATATATATATATATATATATATATATATATATATATATATATATATATATATATATATATATATATATATATTTCGTTTATTTATGAAACATTGACTATGCGAAGGTTTGGAATGGAACATGGAACCTCCCACCACAATGTCACCGCACCCGTCTTGCTGGTGTTGTCGACTGTACGATTGATCACTGCCATCGTGTCAGTGCCTCCTCAACCTCCTAAAGTTGTTTTCTTCCATCGACCCAACATGACACGGATTGCTTCATCGTCCCCATCCTGCAAGTGTTGCAGTGACAGCTGCGGGGACCCCTCGTGGCACCCCCAGCCCCCCTTTTCCCCCGACCCCCAACGGATGGCAGCCGGTTCAGATCGCTGACTCTGGTTACCGATTGCCAACCTGTCAAGACCCCTCCTGGTGACTCGATGGAAAGTTTAGACCCTCCCCAGAGCTCACGACCTTTCTTCCCTCTCCGTCCCTCCCAGCACAGATGAAACCCATAAGACCAATGTTGTTCTCGAAATAAACCCGGTCCGTGAGAGTGGGGCAAACACCCAGTCGTGAGTTCATCGCATCGCCAAACCTGGCGGGGGGGTTGGAGACTCAAATACTGGTGTTGCATGTTCGAGTACCGTACGATTGGACCGAGTGCGGTATCTGCAAGTGCACGGCACGACATGTCAATAGGGTCATTGATTCGTGGTCCCCCGAACGAGGTCGCGAGAGGGAGAGGAGGGACAGAGGGGAGCGCCCTCGCCCCCATGCATCATTCATGAGCGTCGATGCTCTGCGTGGAAACAATGTGACGTCAAAGTTAATGAGCTTGTCCGCGATTGGGAGTAGAGGCAAAATGGTCGTGAGCGCAGCTTTACGAAACGGTCATAAAGAAGGCGAAACAAGAACCCGCCGAGGAAACTTCACGTCCATCACAGCTGAACCGCCCGAGTCAGCTGTTGAGCTGTTTACCAATGGGCATTTAAAGGGCCAAACGACTCACGGCGTCACACGCGGACTGATTTTCTTTTTACCCCCGTCTCCCAATCGGCAGACGTGACGACATCAGAGCCAATCAGAGAGCGCGCTGAATTATTTTTAGCTGTTGCTAGCCTGTCACGGCCGCCGTCGGCTTGCGTATCCTTTCGCGATACGATAAAGTGCGCTCGGAGATGCCCGTGTTTTGTTTCCGTACGGTTATACGCCAAAAAGCTAGAGCAGCTCGTAGGCTCACACGGGTCGCCGTAATTAATCTGAGCCGAGGGGACATGTGCCCGAGGTTGAAGACAAATGAGCGATAACCCTGCGATTGAGGCTTGCTTTGAAAGTAGTTCCACCATATTCCTCGTGTCTATAAATAAGGGCGCGATCGAGACGCCGCGTTTACTCGCGGGGAATGTGAGCGGCGTCAGGGTGTGTTTTTTGAAGAACGCCTGGGGCCAAAAGGTAAAGATGGTTTACAATTCTAAAAATCCGTCTAATTGTGAACGATTTCTCCATGAACCGTGTGCTTGTCTCTCAGTCTTTGTGCTTGTTGACCTGCTTTGGCTTGCGACGTGCGGAGATGTCCCTGTTGTGGGTTGTGTCTCATTCCAATCGCTTGTGGGGGTTCGCTTTGGGGTTTGTAAGAGTTTCAATCCTCTGGTTTGTGGGGTCGTTGTTCGCGATGATGAGAAAGCGATTGGGGTTGTGGGGGGTGGGGGATTGTTAGATTGACGCGTTTGAAATTTAAATCGCTGATCTGGGATGAAGATGAGATTGCAGACAGGGATTTTGAAGACGAGCAGGGATTGGGTGATGGATTGGCAGCGGAAGTGACGAAGGGCACTGAATATGGGATTCCTCGGGCAATATGGAAAGTATTGACAAATTTATGATGAGGGACACAACGACGATTGAATGATGGACTGCAGGGGCTGGATGGATGATAAATGGATGGATGGTTGGATGTATTATGGACTGCAGGGGCTGGATGGGTGAGTGGATGATGGACTGCAGGGGATGGATGGGTGTGGGAGGTAGGGAGGGATGGATGATGGACTGAACTGAATTGTAGGGGAGGGATGGATGATTGACTGGAGGGGAGGGATGGATGATGGACTGAACTTAACTGGATAGGAGGGATGGATGATGGACTGAACTTAACTGGATAGGAGGGATGGATGATGGACTGGAAGGATGGATGATGGACTGAACTTAACTGGATAGGAGGGATGGATGATGGACTGAACTAAACTGGAGGGGAGGGTTGGATGATGGACTGGGTGGATGGATGATGGACTGGACCGGAGGGATGGAGGGTGGACCGGAGGGATGGATGATGGGCTGAACTTAACTGGAGGGGAGGGATGGATGATGGGCTGAACTTAACTGGAGGGGAGGGATGGATGATGGGCTGAACTTAACTGGAGGGGAGGGATGGATGATGGACTGAACTTAACTGGACGGGAGGGATGGATGATGGACTGAACTTAACTGGAGAGAGGGATGGATGATGGACTGAACTTAACTGGACGGGAGGGATGGATGATGGACTGAACTTAACTGGAGGGGAGGGATGGATGATGGACTGGACTTAACTGGACGGGAGGGATGGATGATGGGCTGGACCGGAGGGATGGATGATGGACCTCACTTAACTGGACAGGAGGGATGGATGATGGACTGAACTTAACTGGAGGGGAGGGATGGTTGATGGATTGGAGGGGAGGGATGGTTGATGGATTGGAGGGGAGGGATGGATGATGGACTGGAGGGGAGGGATGGATGATGGCCTGGACCGGAGGGATGGATGATGGCCTGGACCGGAGGGATGGATGATGGCCTGGACCGGAGGGATGGATGATGGCCTGGACCGGAGGGATGGATGATGGCCTGGACCGGAGGGATGGATGATGGCCTGGACCGGAGGGATGGATGATGGACTGGACTGGAGGGATGGATGATGGACTGGACTGGAGGGATGGATGATGGACTGGACTGGAGGGATGGATGATGGACTGGACTGGAGGGATGGATGATGGACTGGACTGGAGGGATGGATGATGGACTGGACTGGAGGGATGGATGATGGACTGGACTGGAGGGATGGATGATGGACTGGACTGGAGGGATGGATGATGGACTGGACTGGAGGGATGGATGATGGACTGGACTGGAGGGATGGATGATGGACTGGACTGGAGGGATGGATGATGGACTGGACTGGACTGGAGGGATGGATGATGGACTGGACTGGACTGGACTGGAGTGATGGATGATGGACTGGACTGGACTGGACTGGAGGGATGGATGATGGACTGGACTGGACTGGACTGGAGGGATGGATGATGGACTGGACTGGAGGGATGGATGATGGACTGGACTGGAGGGATGGATGA
The DNA here is from genome assembly GCF_056783735.1 of Eptatretus burgeri. Taxonomy (NCBI): domain Eukaryota; kingdom Metazoa; phylum Chordata; class Myxini; order Myxiniformes; family Myxinidae; genus Eptatretus; species Eptatretus burgeri. The sequence goes on from NC_140977.1 coordinate 54,525,005, forward strand.
TGGACTGAACTTAACTGAAGGGGAGGGATGGATGATAGACTGGAGGGATGGATGATAGACTGGAGGGATGGATGATAGACTGGAGGGATGGATGATAGACTGGAGGGATGGATGATTTACTTGACTGGAGGGATGGATGATTTACTTGACTGGAGGGATGGATGATGGACTGGACTGGAGGGATGGATGATGGACTGGACTGGAGGGATGGATGATGGACTGGACTGGAGGGATGGATGATGGACTGGACTGGAGGGATGGATGATGGACTGGACTGGAGGGATGGATGATGGACTGGACTGGAGGGATGGATGATGGACTGGACTGGAGGGATGGATGATGGACTGGACTGGAGGGATGGATGATGGACTGGACTGGAGGGATGGATGATGGACTGGACTGGAGGGATGGATGATGGACTGGACTGGAGGGATGGATGATGGACTGGACTGGAGGGATGGATGATGGACTGGACTGGAGGGATGGATGATGGACTGGACTGGAGGGATGGATGATGGACTGGACTGGAGGGATGGATGATGGACTGGACTGGAGGGATGGATGATGGACTGGACTGGAGGGATGGATGATGGACTGGACTGGACTGGAGGGATGGATGATGGACTGGACTGGAGGGATGGATGATGGACTGGAGGGATGGAATGATGGACGGGACTGGACTGGAGGGATGGAATGATGGACGGGACTGGACTGGAGGGATGGAATGATGGACGGGACTGGACTGGAGGGATGGAATGATGGACGGGACTGGACTGGACTGGAGGGATGGATGATGGACGGGACTGGAGGGATGGATGATGGACGGGACTGGACTGGACTGGAGGGATGGATGATGGACTGGACTGGACTGGACTGGACTGGAGGGATGGATGATGGACTGGACTGGACTGGAGGGATGGATGATGGACTGGACTGGACTGGAGGGATGGATGATGGACTGGACTGGACTGGAGGGATGGATGATGGACTGGACTGGACTGGACTGGAGGGATGGATGATGGACTGGACTGGACTGGACTGGAGGGATGGATGATGGACTGGACTGGACTGGACTGGAGGGATGGATGATGGACTGGACTGGACTGGACTGGAGGGATGGATGATGGACTGGACTGGACTGGACTGGAGGGATGGATGATGGACTGGACTGGACTGGACTGGAGGGATGGATGATGGACTGGACTGGACTGGACTGGAGGGATGGATGATGGACTGGACTGGACTGGACTGGAGGGATGGATGATGGACTGGACTGGACTGGACTGGAGGGATGGATGATGGACTGGACTGGACTGGACTGGAGGGATGGATGATGGACTGGACTGGACTGGAGGGATGGATGATGGACTGGACTGGACTGGACTGGAGGGATGGATGATGGACTGGACTGGACTGGAGGGATGGATGATGGACTGGACTGGACTGGAGGGATGGATGATGGACTGGACTGGACTGGAGGGATGGAATGATGGACTGGACTGGACTGGAGGGATGGAATGATGGACTGGACTGGACTGGAGGGATGGAATGATGGACTGGACTGGACTGGAGGGATGGAATGATGGACTGGACTGGAGGGATGGAATGATGGACTGGACTGGAGGGATGGAATGATGGACTGGACTGGAGGGATGGAATGATGGACGGGACTGGACTGGAGGGATGGAATGATGGACGGGACTGGACTGGAGGGATGGAATGATGGACGGGACTGGACTGGAGGGATGGAATGATGGACGGGACTGGACTGGAGGGATGGAATGATGGACGGGACTGGACTGGACTGGAGGGATGGAATGATGGACGGGACGGGACTGGACTGGAGGGATGGAATGATGGACGGGACGGGACTGGACTGGAGGGATGGAATGATGGACGGGACGGGACTGGACTGGAGGGATGGAATGATGGACGGGACTGGACTGGACTGGAGGGATGGAATGATGGACGGGACGGGACTGGACTGGAGGGATGGAATGATGGACGGGACGGGACTGGACTGGAGGGATGGAATGATGGACGGGGCGGGACTGGACTGGACTGGAGGGATGGAATGATGGACGGGACGGGACTGGACTGGACTGGAGGGATGGAATGATGGACGGGACGGGACTGGACTGGACTGGAGGGATGGGATGATGGACGGGACTGGACTGGAGGGATGGAATGATGGACTGGACTGGACTGGAGGGATGGAATGATGGACGGGACGGGACTGGACTGGACTGGAGGGATGGAATGATGGACGGGACGGGACTGGACTGGACTGGAGGGATGGAATGATGGACGGGACGGGACTGGACTGGACTGGAGGGATGGAATGATGGACGGGACGGGACTGGACTGGAGGGATGGAATGATGGACGGGACGGGACTGGACTGGAGGGATGGAATGATGGACGGGACGGGACTGGACTGGAGGGATGGAATGATGGACGGGACGGGACTGGACTGGAGGGATGGAATGATGGACGGGACGGGACTGGACTGGAGGGATGGAATGATGGACGGGACGGGACTGGACTGGAGGGATGGAATGATGGACGGGACGGGACTGGACTGGAGGGATGGAATGATGGACGGGACGGGACTGGACTGGAGGGATGGAATGATGGACGGGACGGGACTGGACTGGAGGGATGGAATGATGGACGGGACGGGACTGGACTGGAGGGATGGAATGATGGACGGGACGGGACTGGACTGGAGGGATGGAATGATGGACGGGACGGGACTGGACTGGAGGGATGGAATGATGGACGGGACGGGACTGGACTGGAGGGATGGATGGATGATGGACTGGAGGAAGGGAAGGATGGTTGATGGACTGGACTGGACCATACATCCATCCCCTCATGAATGCATGAGTGATGGGATGGATGCATGAGTGTGGGGTGGGATCGGTGTGTGTGTGTGTGTGTGTGTGTGTGTGTGTGTGTGTGTGTGTGTGTGTGTGTGTGTGTGTGTGTGTGTGTGTGTGTGTGTGTGTGTGTGTGTGTGTGTGTGTGTGTGTGTGTGTGTGTGTGTGTGTGTGTGTGTGTGTGTGTGTGCGTGCGTGCGTGCGTGCGTGCGTGCGTGCGTGCGTGCGTGCGTGCGTGCGTGCGCGTGTGCGCGCGTGCGTTGAACTGGAGGGATGGGTGAGATGGATGAGGGAGGAACTGGATTGCGAGATGGATATGAGGGAGGAGTGGAGGGGGTGGCAGAAGGAGGGAGGGATGGATGGATGAGGACCTGCAGGGAATGGTTGTCGGGAGGAATTATTGGATGAGGATTAATGGATGGAAGAATGAGGGACTCCTCTGATGAATGGATTGATGAGGAATTGCAGGGAGGATGGATGGATGTCTCTGGGACTGCAGCATGGTTATGGATGAGGGACTGCTTGGACTACAAATCACTTTTTCAAGGATAAAAGGTCATGCAAAGGTATATGTATGGAAAATAGGGGGATTCTTTTCAGTAACGTTGGTTGGACGGACGTTTGGTCTGTTGAAGAAAGGGAGGGATTTATTTCTAGGATATCGGGGTCACTGTTTTTTTTTGAGGTCAAGGTGGTGTTTGTGCGGTTCGGTTGATTTTTGTGATCATTACATATGTGAAAAGGAGGGGTGTTGGGAAATGTGCTTAATGAGGAGAGGGTGTGCTTTGAATTCTGTACGTGTAATTTAGAGAAAATTGGAGTGGTTTGGGGGTTTGGGAGTGGGGGGGAATTGTATACAAAGTAATTTTTATAGGATTGTTTGGGTGAGTGAATCGGTCATGAGTGCAATGGGTTTATTGGGATATTTCCCCCGTTTCCAATACGGGTTGTACCAGATAAGCAAGCACCGCTGGAAGGTCATCTGTTTGTCCTACGTGGCCGCTGGGAGGGGGGGGGTGTGACTTTGGCCAAGGCAGCAGCTGGGAGGGAGTAAGTGAGGGGTGTGGGGAGGTGGCTCTGTATTGGGTCCCTGGAGCTCGGGAGGCCGTCCCTTTGCCTGGAGCTAATTTTACGATTTGCTTGGTTTTGCAGAAAGAGAGAGGCAGTGTGTGGTGTGCACGGCCATCGGAGTTGGTGTGTGTGAGATAGTGTGGAATTTCGGCACGTGTACCTTCTCGGTGCTGCACCTTGGTTCGATATTTCATTATTGGGTCCAGAGGTTGTTTTCCTGAGTTTATCTTGAAATGCATATTAATAGAGGAAAGGCAACAGAGGTAATGCAGGTGTTGTCACTCCAGTCGGTTAAGTGCATTTGAGTAGTTTGTAATGTGGACGAATTAAAAATTAAAAATAAATAAATAAAAAAACTCGTTTGTGGACTCTAAAAGGCATCGTGGAGGTAGTGGAGACGAGTACGTGTGCTGTGTTTGAATCCTGATGGACACAGGGCCACAATTATTTTTCATTTTACCCCCCCCCCTTTCCCACCCTTCCTTTTTAAGTGGCAGTCAATCAGAGGCACTTGGACTGGCTTCCTTGCCACGTACACACTGTATACTGATGGTGAAGATGGCAGTGGGAGGACGAAGTGGGCTGGGCGTGCTGGGGTGAGGGGTGGGTTGGGTTTCGCTATTCGGTAAGATGACCTTAATAGAGGATGGCGGCAATGAAGGAGGGGCTAGTTTGTGACAAATTGCCGTCGACGTTGCAAGTTATTCCCCCCCCCCCCAAAAAAAGTGTCGCCCGTACCTTGGGTATAATGAGGTTGAGCCAAAACTCTTTCCTCGGCGATTGTTCCGCCGTGTCGTGCCGACCGTGTTTATAAACCCTTTCATTACACTGGCCCAAAGTTTGAGTACCCTGAACTCTGCACCTCGGTTTGCCTCGGTCGGATATCGAACGGAGCGAACGTTGCAAGGTCGCGGACCCGCTCGTATTTTAGAGTTTGCGACCGTGCGCTCGAATCCTTCAATCGGTTGTTTGGTCCATATCACGAGTGGGTGGTTTCATCCTGCGCCACCGTTTCCCTCTAAACGTGACATTTTTAACGGAAAATCCCGGATCTAATGCTAATGACTCGGTGTTCTGAGCGGCAAATTGGGAGCTGTTTTCATTTTAATTTGTGTGTACTCAGCCACACAATTAAGTTGTCACGCCTAACTTTTCTCCACAACAAAGCACGGTTAAACTGTTGCCCGATTGATGGGGACCATTCGTACCTGGTGTGCTGGCAGAAAAGACTGAGGGTTGTGGGGTTTGAGAGCGGTGAGGTTTCAAGGCTTTGTGCTGTTGATCCGTGGTTGATTAAGGTTGCTTGGATTATCTTCAAGTCGGGTTGTTGTGGTTTCTAAATGCAGTGGAGATGTGTTTTGATGTCACAGCTTCTGCTGTGACGGTGTTATGCCAACCCAGGTGTAGGTCGGTGCAATTTAGATGAAGATGAGATGAGATGTGCTGTGAACTGGGATGCACGGAGTGACAAGTTCAGCAGTGAAAAGGGGGCTTTGTTTGTTTGTTTTTTGGGGGTTTTTTGCCGAGAAGGTTCTGTGGACACCGGATGGTGGGATCCTCGAGTAGAGCTTGCAACGTGCCGAGTAGCCACAGTTGTACATGTCGTGGCTTGGTATGCTCCGTGTGTCCAAAGCATGACTGTCATCGCTTTCCTTTTTCTTTTTTGTGCCAAGAGCCAATGCCACCTCTGCCTTCAGCCGGTTTGGTTGGCTTTATCCAAAATGTATTCCACCTTTTTTCCCTTGTGTAGCAGTTGTGCTGTTTTCCTTCTGCTGTGTTTTGTTCAATAAACATCGTCGGAGCTCAATTAATAGTTCAGTTTTATTGGTGGGTGTTGATTAAAGATTCTCATGTTTGTCTTTGACAGACTGAAGGTAACAACGGCGGAAGAGCGGGTCGACAAGACGGCTGTGGAGGCGAGCAAAGAAATTGCACAGCAACCATGCAACTGGAAGTACAAGTAGCATTAAACTTCATCATTTCGTACCTATACAACAAACTGCCACGGCGACGTGTCAACATCTTCGGCGAGGAGCTCGAACGTCTCTTGCGCGCCAAGTACGAGGGTCATTGGTACCCCGAGAGGCCATATCGTGGCTCAGGCTATCGCTGCGTTCATGTTGGTGAGACGGTGGATCCAATCATTGAGCAGGCGGCTCGAGAGAGCGGTCTGGATGTGGCGGACGTGCGTGCCCATCTTCCCGCTGAGCTGAGTGTCTGGGTTGACCCGGCTGAGGTTTCGTACCAAATTGGTGAGAAGGGACCGGTGAAGGTGCTGTACGCCGAGGCGGCAGAGAGTGTTGGGTCGAGTGAAGGTACCGTCACCGCCGAGTTGGGGGTTGAGAGGCAGCCGAGTGAGAGCCGCAGCAATGGCTTCAATCCGCATGCCCCGCTCTTCTTGCCAGTAAGTGAGGCTGGGGTTTCTGGAAACGGCAGCGGAACGAACGGTAGCGGACCCTCTTCGTGTGGCTCACCATCTCCTCCTGCCACCAGCCCCACCTTCTTGCCCCGTGTTCCGCAGCCTTTGACCTTTACCACGGCTGCCTTTGCCGCCACCAAATTTGGCTCCACCAAGATGAAGTCTGTGGGTAATGGTGGACGGAGGAATGGAAATACCGGCTCGTTGGCTCCCGGAGCTCCGCTTTCACACCGCACATCTCCAACCCAGGGGCTCCTTGGAAAAGCGACACCCGGAGCACTTGGTCCTTTCGGTGCACAGTCTGGTGGGCCGGCTGTCAAGTCTCCACCTGGAAAGGAGCTGCTCTTTCCAGGCCTGGCCGGAGGTTCTTTGCCGCCGCTGTTCGGCCGTGACGGCCCACTCGCCTCACCTGGAGCGGCCCAGTTTGGTGCCGCTTTTGATCTTTTCCCATCTTTTGGGCCGTTGGGAGAGAAGCCAGGCTACCTCGAAGGCTTGGGCCTACCCCCACTGCAGTACTCTGCTCCGGCTTTGCAACCCGTCATCATGGCTAGCTAAGTTGGCCGGGCGTTGAACGAGTGGTCGCCCAGGTTGCGAGTCTTGTGCGGAAATGCAATTTGAAAAACAAAACTTAGTACAAAAGCAAAATTGAACCTTATGTGGTCTGGGTTTTTTGATTACCATTAATGTTTATTTTATTTTATATTTTACGAGTATACAGCTTCATACAAGCCATGTCTACAGTATTTAGGAAGAAATTTGCTTACTGGGCTGGAGCCTGGAGTGACTGGGTGAGGGGAAACAAATTTATGGGAGGGGTTATGGAGGGTGGGGGAGGGGGTGGTGTGGCTGAGAAGGTGTGTGTGTGTGTGTGTGTGTGTGTGTGTGTGTGTGTGTGTGTGTGTGTGTGTGTGTGTGTGTGTGGGTGTGTGTGTGTGTGTGTGTGTGTGTGTGTGTGTGTGTGTGTGTGTGTGTGTGTGTGTGTGTGTGTGTGTGTGTGTGTGTGTGTGTGTGTGTGTGTCTGTGTGCGCGCGCGTGTTTGTGGAATTCAAAATGGCATGCACGTTAGCTGAATGTACAAAAATTGGCACTAATGTATCACGCGCGTGGGATATTTAAACCAACCAACACCAACACAAGCAGCAGAAGAAGAAGAAGAAGAAGAAGAAGAAGAAGAAGCAAAAGAAGTAGTAGAAGAAGAAAATGAAATTGCACATTTAATTTATTACCCTGTTTCTACATAAGAGCATATTGTTTCTAAGTGGCATTACAGCTGTTTGTTTATACTTTTCTACCTGAGCAATGTTCAGAGGCTGTGACGGCTTTAGTTTTCTACAAGTTTAAATCTCAAGGCGAGGACATTGTAAGTATTGTAGGAATCAGACAGCAGCTCTGTATAGTTATTTGCTTTGAGGGAATCCTACAGAATTGTATTTTTTGTTGAGATTTGCTATATATTCTTGGAAATAATAAAAAAAAATTTCTATGTGCGATTGTGCAATACATGCTGTAACCTTGATTCTCATTGTTCTTTGGGTGGATAAAGGGTATACTTTATTTACCGGATTTATATTAAAGTGCATTTAAAAGAAAACGAAACAACGAAACCCCTGTCGTGTTTGGACTAACTCTTTGAACGCTGTCCCGATCCACGCAAGGTCGTTTTGTTTAACCTCACAACAGGCTTTGGCTTGTCGGTAACGCTGCTTTGTGTTTTCCTTTGTCAGTACGCGCCGACGCCTCAGCACTTTGGGACTCGCTGCGTCATGCGTTCCAAGCTCCGCTGCCGAGTCGGGACGGAACACTTTGCTACCTGTACCGTTCGGCCCGTCTTGCGTCTGGAGGTGCCGTTCGATTCTCCTTCCTCTTTCCCTCCCTCACGTTGGACTGAGTGTCCTTTGGGGATGGACACTCCTTTTGAGATGCGGTACTTGCAGAAACGTTGGGTTTGATTTTAAGAGGTTTGTGCAAGTTGTTGGGAATTGTCGGGTGTTGACTTGCGTGGGTGTGGGTGAATTGCACATTATTTCAACATCAACATCAAATATCTTCAATTCGAGACTCCTCGGCATTGGAGATTTAACCTTGGGGGGGTTTTTTAAAATATTTTTAAAATTTATTTTTCTCCTCCTCTCATCGACTCGTGACTTTCTTGATGTTATCCATTTTCATGGTCATCCACCTCGGATGACGAGTTTTTATTTTATTGAACGCTGCAATTCAAACTGAGCAGGTTGCGTTCGTTTCTGCCTCAGCTTTCAGTCACGGGTCATGTGACGGGATCGCCCTACGTTGGGACGTGTCGTGATTTGGCGGTGATTGTTCCACAATCGAGCCAGGCCGCAAGGTACCAGTTGGTTGTTTTGATCTACTCGGACTCAAATTGGCGGTGTTGTGTTGTATATAATGAGTCAAATTGATTTGGCTTTGAATCTCAAAATTTGCTCTTCAAACGCGTTAACCATGCCGCCTCCAAATTGCACTCATTTATGCAATCAATCATGGCGTTTGCTTTGGCCGAGCCTGAAGTTCATTATTGCTGAAGTGTGCTCTTTTTCAGCTTTATTTACAAGGGAAAGCATCCTGTACGTGTATGTGTGACTATTTGTTCGTACTTTCAATCACTGCGATCGAACCTCGAGGCAGCTGACTTGGCAACTATGATGTCCACTGCGGCGGATTGTAAATCTTGTCAAATCAGATGTCCAGCTGTAAACTCTAACTGCTACTGTATGAATGCCATCACGTACTGAGCCACTGCCAAGCAGCATACCAAACGTTTGATGGTAGCTCGAGGCCTCATTTTGAAGTACTTGTGTATATGAGATCATAAAACTCTTCCGGGAGTCGAAACAAAGTTTCAGACTTGAATTAGCAAATTTGAGTTTCTCAAGTCGACCTCCACAAATTGGCTGTCCCTTGTCTGTGGGGGCTTTTTTTTGTCCCAGTCTTTTGAGGCATCTGTGGCTGAAGGATAAAGGTAAGGTGGCCTGTTTGGAGTTCTCATACGAACACAACTTGCGCTCCCAGGAAAGGGGTTCAAGTTCTGTCTACCTTTTTTGCTTTATCCACTGTCTATTACAGACCTGCTCATTTGTCCATGTGTTGTATACCATGTACAAGCTCGTCCATGGAACCTTGCAGAACTCTGTGACCCCTGAAAGTATGACATGTTCCACTAAAAACATAGGCCGTGCTGAGGTCCATTGGAAATGTCTGATTTGTCAATCTTTTTGTTTGTTTATTTCTTTATTTTTGTTTGTTTTTGCTGACCGAGTTCACCTGACAAGGCTTCCTTCCAATTCTGATGTCATTCAAAAATGGCAATTGATACTTTTGCTTCATCTTTAAACATGTAGGTATCACAGCATATATGTTGCACTAATTAAGGTGCGTGAGGAATAGGTTATTTGCCATCAAGTAATTAATGAGCTGGAGGAAGTTTTAATTGATGTTCTTTACAATCAAGACCATGAAGGAGCGATCTATCTATTCCAGGTGCGTTACACCACAGCACATCATCCTGTCCCTCCAGTAATACTTTCCGATGGCATGTGTGAGGTTTTTCCGAGATTGGCAGCAACTTTTGAAACCCCACACTTCTGTGTATGTTCGATGGCTCCAGTAAACAGAACACTTTATTCCAGCCATCCAATCAAAACCAGGCTTTTTTTGTTTTTGCTCGTTATTTAACCAATTTTGGGATTGTGATTTTAATTTGGATGTCTCACATCTGAACCCCTCGATCTTCCGGCTTCACCTGATCCTTGTGGCCTGATTGTGGGATACCCTTTGAGGATTGTTCAAATATGACCTTGACTTTTTGGGGGGGAGGGGGGAATTTAATAATTGGTAATCGATCAATATGTGCAATCGCATGATTCCTGATTTCACGCATGTGCTGCAAATCAAGATGATGACGAGGGTGGAAAAGCAAATTGTGAAATGTGTTTTTTGTTCAACAGACATGAACCCTGTTGGAATTTCGATGATTGGTGACATCAATGACATCCATTATTACTTGTGCTACGACGACTCTTCTCTTATTGAGATGTACCATACTCTTAGTGTTGGTGCTGTGATGCAGTTTCTTGGCAAGGCTTATAGTGGGTCATTTTCTATTACCTTCCCAGTAGTAGTTGGTGCATGCATTTGTAATTCATTCATGGTGCTGGCGATAGCTCGCCGACTCTTCACGAAAGACACTATGGGAACTTTAAGATCCACCAACGAAGTTTAACGTCCATCTCAGAGATGGCAAGCATTGCTGAAATACCAGGATGGCAGTTTCTACTTGTGCTGGAATTCCAACCCAGGCTCGACAGCTTCGGGGTGAGTTTGTTGTTCTCAATACCAGCCTACTACTACTATTACTAGTTTATCAGCCCTAATTATTCCCACTCTCTCATATGGTCGGTTGGGGAAGGTTTTTGGCACAAGTCTTTCACCAACGTACTCGTCAGTCCTGCTGCTCGACTGAAGGTGATTTGGAAAGGAATTTTTAATTTATTAATGGTGCTGGTGATGACTTCCCTACTCTTCAAGAAAGACAGCTCAAAGGTGAGTGCGCATCCCTCTAGTCTTGGCTGTCTGATCAACCATTAGGACATCTGTAAGCGAGTGGTTGAAATAATTTAGAGGTGGATTTGAAAGTGTCTGGGATGAAGCACAAGCTGTGAGACCGACCACCTCGATCAACAACTCAAACATCAAGCAAGTTGAGCATCTTGTATTTGCCGAGGAGGTTGTTCGTCATAACGATGCATAAGCCAACATTGTGTTGTTGTTTTTTTAATCGTGTTGAGGCTTGCATTCACACTGTGATGAACACAAGTCCCAGGTGAGCCACCTTTGTACAAGGTAAATGGTTAACCAAGGGAAGGTGATGAATGATCAATGTTTAAGCATCACCTTGTTTTAACATTTTGGTTCTAACAGGCTAATACCAGGGCTGAAAGGCACCACCTACTGTGCCAGGTCTGTTGAGTTGGTCCAGGTAATCGCAACCGAGTGTGTGTTCTGAGCTTCATTTGCTCGAGCAAGGGTCATCATGTGAAGGTGATGTGGCCAATGTTCGATTTCTATGACAATTGGATTTACAAAAGGAGATGAAGCGATAGTTTGGAGAGGCTGGGAAGATAGCCTTGGCCTTTGAGGTTTGTGCACTCACCTCTCCGTTTTCTAGCCTGGGTTTGAATCCAGACCCAGCTGTAAACTGCCATCCTGGTGTTTCATGGGCAGGATGAGAGACGTGTGTGCGCGTGCTGTCCCTCGGATGGACGTTAACCTGGGAACCCACTCGTAATTGGTGACGTTAAAGATCCCGCAGTATAGTTGGTTGAGGGTTATCGATCGTGAGTTATTCTGCCAGATTGTATAAATACCTGCAGTCAAACATCAGGCCTGCCTCGCTTACGGTTTGTGAAATGCTCGGGTAAGAACCCCCAGCAGGTCACATGAGAAGGTAAGAAGATAAAAACAGTCATTTGGATTAAAAAACAAACAAACATGAAAACGTTTAAAGCACTGAAGACTCGAACAATTGGCCACTTGTGGTCTTGTGGACCCGGTGAAGGTTATGCAAGCAAAATGGATCTTTTTCTCCTCTTTTCACTCTCTCCTCGAAATCCGAAATATGCACCCCTCCAAGTGCACAGGGCAATGGAAAGCAACACCGACTGTGATGCAATCCATCAGATGATGCTGCAATCTCGAGCAACTCTCGGATTGCACCACCATTCTCGGGTGGGTCAGAAACGTTTTCTTTGGTCGGGGTTCAGCATTTGGTATTCATTGTTAGATTGTCAGAATAATCAAGTGGAACAGGATGTGTATATACCAACAGGATATATATATATATATATATATATATATATATATATATATATATATATATATATATATATATATATATATATTTTTTGTATACCTTGGTCGAGGCTCGTATGAGAGCTAACACACAAATCACAGCAAGGAGGCATGAGACAAGAGGGGCGGGAGTGGAAGGGACAAACAGTGGGGAACAGACACATTAGGTGAACTGTGGAAGGGAGAGGGATGGGGATGGGGCGAGAAACATGGCGAAGAGAAGATTGACATTACAGGGACTTTCAGGAAGGAAAGCAGGGGAATTGAAGGAGGTGGGCTTGGGTGGATTATCGGGGGTAGAAAAGATTGAGGATTTGGATGGGGGAAGATAAGAGGTGGTGGTGAACAGCTGTTTTGAAAGCCTGGAGGGAAGAATGGGAAAGAATAGAGTGAGGAAGTTTATTCCAAAGGTGGGAAAAAAGAGGAATGAAAGAGTGAAGATGAGCAGTGATTCGTGATTTTGGTAGTTTTACCAGAAGGGGGTTGTTGGCAGACTTTGAGTGCCCTGTGGAAATGTGGTGGGGACAAATCGCAGAGAGAGCAGGGGGGGCAAGGCTGGAGAGGAGTCTGTAGAAGACAGAAAGACCACCGACCCACCTGCGGTGATTGAGTGAGAGGCCCAAAGACTCAGCTTCATTGCGGGAGATGCCGATGATCTTAAATGCCCTGGTTTCGACAGCGTGAAGCCGAGAAAGGTGGGAGGCAGGAGCACCAGCCCAGAGGGGAGAGCAGTACTCCATCAGGCTACGGACAAAAGCTTTGTAAGTGGTCAGGAGTTCAAGAGGGCCGAGGAAGGACTTTGCACGATGGAGGATTCCCAGTCGGCGACTGGCTTTTGAGGCGAGGTTGGAAATGTGACTTTCCCAGGAAAGGTCATGGCAGACAGTGAGACCCAGAAGCTTGAAAGAAAAGGCTTCTTCCAGAGGATTGTTGAGAAAGTGGATGGGGGGGGTTTTCTAAACGGTCCTTTCGAAGAGACATAGTGAGAGTGTGAGATTTGTCTGGATTGAAAGACGTGTTCCACGTGTTGGACCAGTTTGTGATTTTATCCAGATCTGCAGTGAGCTAAGAAGCTGCTGCTTGCCGGTCTGAGGGATGACAGATGGTACGGCAGAGGGTGGAGTCGTCGGCAAAGAGAAATAGAGGATTTTCCAGAGAGTCCGAGAGATTATTGATGAAAACCAGAAAAAGAACAGGGCCCAGAACGCTACCTTGAGGAACTCCAGTCTGCACAGGAAGAGGGGATGAAAGAACTCCATTTAGTATATATATATATATATATATATATATATATATATATATATATATATATATATATATATATATATATATATATATATATATATATATATATATATATATATATATATACATATACATATATATATATATATACATATACATATATATATATACATATACATATATATATATATACATATACATATATATA
>NC_140977.1:54541193-54556193 GCF_056783735.1 Eptatretus burgeri
ACAGGAAATTGTATCTGAAAATACTGCTTTTGCTACAACTTGGGGGAAATTGTTGGCTTGGTTGAAGACCTTGAGTGGGATGACTTTAGTGTTCCTTGGAACTCTCTGTCTTCTATGGAACTAAACCTTCAAGTTGATGAACTGGATTCAAACCTCTTATCTATTGAGGTAAGATTTTTTATTTTCCTATTTTCAAACTTTGATTGAAGCATACTCATTTAATAATTAAATAACTTAATTAATACATTATTATTTTCTCTCACAGGAAATTGTGTCTGAAATACGAAATGAAAATACTGCTTTTGCTACAACTTGGGGCGAAATTGTTGGCTTGGTTGAAGACCTTATGAGCGACCAAGACCCACAGAACGAGTTCGTCCTTGATGACTCAACCAAAGAGTTATACCTTGGAGACCAGCAAAATCCTGAAAAAAGAGTTTTACAGCAATAGTACTCATTGTGAGTTATCAAGACAATACCCACTGAACAAGTTATACCTTGATGAGCCAGAATACAAGTTTTACCTTGGAGACTCACAAATTTTGAAAAAATCAGTAAATGAGTTCTGCCTTGATGGTTTAAATAACTACCTTGGAGACTCAGGAAAAGGGTTTTGCCAAGATGGTTCTAAATATGGGGCCTACCTTGGAGACTCACAAATTTTGAAAAAATCAGTAAATGAGTTCTGCCTTGATGGTTTAAATAACTACCTTGGAGACTCAGGAAAAGGGTTCTGCCAAGATGGTTCTAAATATGGGGCCTACCTTGGAGACTCACAAATTTTGAAAAAATCAGTAAATGAGTTCTGCCTTGATGGTTTAAATAACTACCTTGGAGACTCAGGAAAAGGGTTCTGCCAAGATGGTTCTAAATATGGGGCCTACCTTGGAGACTCACAAATTTTGAAAAAATCAGTAAATGAGTTATCCTTAAGAGACTTTGTAAGTTGGTTTTACTTTGAATACTTGAAATGTGGGTTCTGGATTGATAACTCACAATGTGATACATATCTTGGAAACTCAACGGGAATGTGGTTATACCTTGAAGACTTGGAAAGTTGGGTTTATGTTGGACACTTGAAACTTTTTTGGGGGCTTTTATTTATTTATTTATTTATTTATTATTATTATTATTTTATTTATTTATATTTTGGAGACTTTTGGAGTTGCTATCACTCTTTGGGATCTAAACCTATCGATGTAGTTCTTTGTCGGATGGTGCTTGATGGGAGCAAGATCAAGAAAGTTCTGGGAAGAAAGTGCAGGCTTACTCCCTCTTTCTACGTCATCAAACCTGAAAGCCTTAAAAGACAGAATTGGAAGAAGAGAAAAAACAAAAAATATACATTGTTCGTTCTGGGAAGAAAGTGCAGGCTTACTCCCTCTTTCTACGTCATCAAACCTGAAAGCCTTAAAAGACAGAATTGGAAGAAGAGAAAAAAACAAAAAATATACATTGTTCGTTCTGGGAAGAAAGTGCAGGCTTACTCCCTCTTTCTACGTCATCAAACCTGAAAGCCTTAAAAGACAGAATTGGAAGAAGAGAAAAAACAAAAAATATACATTGTTCGTTCTGGGAAGAAAGTGCAGGCTTACTCCCTCTTTCTACGTCATCAAACCTGAAAGCCTTAAAAGACAGAATTGGAAGAAGAAAAAAAAAAACGTAAAAATATATATATATAGGTGGAAATCTCATTTTGAAAAAGACATTGTGTTGGGCGAGGATTGAGTTGGGGTTGAGATTTTGAATGTGAGGGTTGGGGTTGAGATTTTGAATGTGAGGGTTGGGACACACACACATACACATCAACAAACAAAAGTTAAGCCTTGACTATTCAGTTGAGGATTCTGTGTTTGGGGTTCACAGATCTAAGAACGTCCCCCTTGACACACATTATATACTGTTATACACCTCGGACTTGGCCCTCGAGTGTCCACAACGGTGTATAGTAGGAGGGAGTGAAGCGCCAACCTATTGCTCCCATTGCACACACACACACAAACAAAAGTTAAGCCTTGACTATTCAGTTGAGGATTCTGTGTTTGGGGTTCACAGATCTAAGAACGTCCCCCTTGACACACATTATATACTGTAATACACCTCGGACTTGTCCCTCTAGTGTCCACAAAGGTGTATTATCTGCTTAGTTTTGTCTTTTGTAATTCCTGTGAATAAAATGAACCTAAAATCTCTTCCCCTTCCAAATCATATATTTTATAAGTCCAAGGAACTGTATCTATTACATCAACAATTTTAAAAAGTTCTTTCGTCCATCGTTCAGTAAAACCCTTTTCAAAATGAGATTTCCACCTATATATTCTTACGATATCACCAACTTTGAACTTAGGTTTTCTGACATTAATCTCTTTCATATTTTAATTTTGTAAATGTTTCTGATGGCTTCATATTCGTTGACGTGTGAATCGTGTCATTATACTTATCCACAATATCCTGAATAAAAGATGACCATTGTTGTGAACCGAGTTGTGTGAATTTTTATATAGTCTCTCTTTTAAGGTACGATTAAAACGTTCAACAACAACTGCCTTCCCTTCATTAAAGGTACTGTATAATGTAATACTGTTATTTTTTAGAAAATTCATAAATGTCTTGTTATAAAACTCTCTACCCTCATCAGTCCACAATTTCTTAGGTTTTCTCTTACTTTTATTAAATATCTGTTGAAAAGCTAACATAAGAGTATTACCTGTTTTGTTTTTTAAAGGGACAACCCACGCATATCTACTCCTCAAATCAATAACGGTTAAAGCATACTTGTACCCCTTATCATTATTGAGTTCAATCAAATCAGCAGACCAGATATAATCAACTTCCTTGGAATAAACTTTCCTTCTCTGAAACTTTGTGAATATTGGTTTATGTAATTCATCAGCTAATTGCTCTTCAGTCTTAATGGCATCATTAGAGCCTATAAGTTTTTGAATTTCCAAGTCCAAGTTTCAATTTAGCACTAATCATCTTCTTCACGATGAACCTATCAACTTTTTCTCTCAAGGTTGGATTTTGTATCAGAGACAAATTATACAACATTTCTCTATCGGCTTCATGCTTTTCTTCCAACGTTGTGGTATTCCCATAATCAATATCGTGTCTCATGCACACTTCATCAACTCTATTGATTGGTTTACTCCAGGATTTAGGATTGTCTGCCTCATCTAATCTTTTATCTAAGTTTGTGCCTGGACCACAGAAAGAATAACCTGGAAGATGTAATTCCCCTGGTATTCCAGTAGTTGTAAATTTACTTCCTGATAAAAACTTTTGTATATCTCCTCCGAGTTTGTGTTTGGAGATAAATTGATTTTTTTTGAACCACACACCGAACATATACCTTTTTGTATAACCCTGTTATTTTTACTTTTAATATATGAAATATTTTTAGTATTAGTTTTCTTTTTACATTTGAGACAATAACTCATTTATTTATGAGAAAAATTCCTGCAGAGTGCAAAAACCTTTTTAGTTTCCAACATGCACATTTGAATCTTAATTTTTAAAACATAAAGAATCCTTAGAAATGCCTTCACTCTCTCCTCCATTTATTTAAGAAAAAACTTGAATTAAAATCCATATCTTGTCGATGCTAATAGTCTTGTCGAAAGTATTGCAAATAGACTTGTCAATTCTTTGTTTTCCTCCTCGGTGGGTTGAGTTATTTTCTGTAATACCACCAATCTTTTTTGAATCTCACTGGTTTCCATATTTTGATATTTATTCATTCTCTCTCTTTCCTCCCTCTCTCTCTTCTCTCTTTCCTCCCTCTCTCTCTTCTCTCTTTCCTCCCTCTCTCTATTCTCTCTTTCCTCCTTCTCTCTCTTCTCCTTTTCCTCCTTCTCTCTCTTCTCCTTTTCCTCCTTCTCTCTCTTCTCCTTTTCCTCCTTCTCTTTCTTCTCCCTCTCTCTCTTCTCTCTTTCCTCCTTCTCTCTCTCTTCCCTCTCTTCTTCAACTCCTTCCTCATCCCTTACTATACTTGAATCGTTTACACCCCATAGAATATTATACATATATTCATCAGGATTTCTTGTTATTCCTGTATCCAAAATAATTTTTTTTACAACAGGATACCAATAAAATTTCTTTTGAATTTCTAAAAGAGCCTTACCTTTTCTTAACCTTATAATTTTTTCATTATTTAACATTCTAATTAAATCTAAAGTTGTCGGTTTATCAACATCAGCATAATGCCAATCTTTTATTGAAAATACCTCATTCTTATGTTGTAGAACATATTTATTAAAATACCGAATACCCTTTTCTTGAAGGTATGCTTGAACACAGAAATGATAATTTTCTTGAAGCCTTCTTGCTGTCATTTATGTATTAGAAATATATGTTAGAATAATATTATGGCACGAAACACCTCCCCATCTTCCCATAGTTAAATCATTTTGTATTTCCTTACTTATTATATATAATCCTGTTTTTTCTGTTTTCATGAGATAAACAAGGGCAAAACCATTATTATATTTACCCTTATTAAATTCTTTTATTTGTTGTTTACTAATCGTGGCTCCACAAAACTCATTCTCGATACCAAGTGGATAATATTCTTCCTTACGAGACTGATTTAATTGTTCCAGGTCTTCGAGGTTAATTTTAAATGACCAATTATACCCTAAATCATTCATATCATACCCCCATTGTTCTATTCTCATACAAACGATACGCCCTTCTTTATAAAAATTTATTTTAATTCGAACTGTGAATTCTGTATGACCTGGAGATAATATCAACACTTCTGTATCTTTAGAATACACAGCCGTTTTATTTAAGTATATATATTGTGATAAATCGCTTAATCTCACCAAGTCATTCGCGTCAATAGTCGGGCTTGGATAATTTTTTAATTTATAAGCATTTTTCATGTTAATATTTTTGTTTATATTATATTTATGTCGTTCAGCCTGTGCCTTTGTGTAATAATTTGATAAATCAATATCCAGTTCTTGAGATACACCAAAGATAGAACCATCTTTACCAACATAAGTCATTTATATTAGATTAAAAATAATATCATAAAATTTTTTATTTTTGTTGAGTTGAAATAACACATATAGACATAATTGACCACAACACTTGGAATTTAATTCTTGGACTTGAAATGTTTGATAAACACCATTCTGTAAGAATTTTATGACTTCAACAGGTGGTGGAAGACCAAAACTATCAAAATAATATTTGTCTTGACTATTAAAAATACAAACCCAATGAGAACCGTTCCCATCATTATCTTCTAAGTTCATAATAATATTCTTTGTATGTTTCGACACATTTGTTAATTCATCTCTCATACAAATAACCACATTATGAATTTTTAATTTCTTACAATATTTGGCAAGTTGTAAATTTGATGTTGTATTCTTTCCAAATTCTTTCAACCACTCATCAATGCTCATTTATTTATTAGAAAGATATAATCCATTACCTCTTTTCGTTAATTTTAC
Organism: Eptatretus burgeri; assembly: GCF_056783735.1. Lineage (NCBI taxonomy): Eukaryota > Metazoa > Chordata > Myxini > Myxiniformes > Myxinidae > Eptatretus > Eptatretus burgeri. The sequence goes on from NC_140977.1 coordinate 54,546,659, forward strand.
ACCTGCTTGTGCTATAGAAGAAAGCATATCTCCAACTAACAATCTCGCTTTATCAGGCAGACCTTCAAGTTTTTCAGCAAAATCTACAATTACACCACTTCCACTAATTTGTTTCTCCAACTCTTTGTTATGTCTTTCCAATTCTTTTTGAGCCTGGAGTTGAGCCTTCCTTTCGTTGGCAGTTTTGACCGCTGTTGAAATACCACCCGTCAATGCTCCAACCGCACTTAAACCAGCAAATAAAGGAATTAGAAATGGGAGAAATCCTCCACTCGTCTCTCTTATTGAATATTTTTTCAACATTGGTTTTGTCATTTTAATTTTAAGTGAGCCAGTGTCATTCAAGATTTTAACCTGTTCTCTTGTGAGCAAAACATCAATTCTTACTGCTCCTTTTCTCTGAATTGTATTAACGTTAATCGTACAAGGCTTTTGATTTTGAACACAAGATGATAGTTTATGAAGATTGATTTGATTAACATATACCCCAGTTGGTACTTTGCCACTCATTTATTTAACAAAAAATTATGTGAGACTAATCATCACACCATTATCTGTATTAATCTGCAATTCTGTTTCTTCCAAAAGCAAACAATATGTATCAACTTCTTCACTCTCTCCTCTTTCAATGTATAGGGAAGTATCCACTCGATTAGACTTTATAGTTTCTTTTTGAGCGCTCAGGTCAAACGTATAGATTGTATACAAACTTTTAAATGCTGTCATATCCAAAATAGGTTCTTTATTTCCATTACTTTCACACACCTTTTGGTAAGACTTGTATGCTTCAGCAAAATCATTTTTTCCCAATTAATTTCCAATCTATCTCGTGGATAAAATGTTCCATCTAGAGAAACGCGAAGTTGTTTCACCTTAGCATTATCACTCAATGCATTATTCTTATCAGTCGCAGTATCACCATCTGGCTTTTTAAAAATCATCCACAGATATCGTGGCTTTCCTTCCAGAACACCCAAATTCCACGTGTAAGTAGTTTGATTGAGTTTAACGTGTTGACATCTTCTTTTGAGGTATGATACACTGAGTGGTTTTTTGAGTTAAGTCTTCGATTCAACATCTCTTCTGTTTTAAGATTAGGAGTATATTCACTGATATACCAACTCATCTCCTCAATTACAAATTTATTCTGATCACCAAAAGCATTACCAACACCAAAAAGCAATCTATTTTCATTATCATTCCTTTGTAGTTGAAATCTAATTTTAAGACCATACAGAACTTTATCATAATCACAAAATCCAAATATACCTTTAAGAGGAACTGCCACAGTAAAACTATTTTCTGCTTTTGTATCATCATTATACATTCCTTTCCTTTGAATATATCCAGGGTCTGTGTTTGTTCCCGTTGACATATCAGGAATAAAACCTTCGACAGACCCCTTTCCCATTCTATCACTGAATGTATAGAGTGTAAATTTCATCATTTCAGATACAGCAGAGACATAATCAACCGCTTCAACTTCTTGTGTTCCAATATACAATCGCACACTATCAAACATTTTCCAGAAGAAATCATTTACAAGTGTAGCGTTTGTGTTATTCCCAGCCTTAGTGAATTTAAATTTACACAACAAGAAACTTTCGGAGAGATTCAAATAGGTTTGTTGATTATTTATTTCAAAACTTTTTGTACCATTTGTATTCCAGTCTGTTCCAGTTATTGCATTTACCTTGAAGTAATCTTCTTTTTAGTGGAGTTTGAGATAATAATAGTATCATCCAAATCATAGATACTATCAATTGCTTCCATACTTGTATTTATTTAGGAAAAAGATGTTAAAACTTTTGACACCCTGATCCAAGCATTTGAATTATTTTCTGTCGTTCTTGGGGGACAAACTGAGTTTTACCTTTCTTAATTTCTTTTATTGCTTGTAATTTATGAGATTCTTTCTGAGCATCTTTTATACTCTTTACAGCACCTGCTACATTTCCCACAGCAGAAGCAGTTGAACCAATTAGGTCTTTATGTTTAAGAATAGTTGAACCAATACCCATGAGAGTATCAATTATCCCATCTCCTCTAAATTGATGTCCGACACCCCTTTGTCTCTTAGGTTTATAGTATCCTCTACCAAGATACATACCTTCACCCTTGTAGTACGGGAAAGGAACATCCCATCCCCTGTAATTATTTTATATTTTCCCAACTCGTGCTTCCTCACAATAACCATCGTATTTATTTATTGAAAAACTTCACGTAGGTGAATTCTGATGGATATAACTTCTCCATTAAAAGAGATCACACGATTATCTTGGTCGGTTATCCTAAAATTTACTCTGTGTATGGTTTTTCCTGACACAGGTAGATAAACCAAATTTTTAGGCTCCATATTGAATTTATAACCAATTGGGGTTGAGTATGCGCTGAATGAAAATATTGTATTTGTTTTTAATCCATCATTATAAGCACCATCAATCAAATCACAGTGAATTAACACCGAATTTATTCCTGAGGATATTTGAATGACATTATCACTGTAAAACGTCCCATTAGTTTCAATCTTTTTGAGGAGAAACCTAATAACTCTCTAAATGAATTATCAATTGTGAAATCAACCTTGTAGTTATTTTTAACTTTAATCGTTGATTTTGAAGTATGTTTTTGAATGTTTATAACAATATTTTTTGGTTCATCACCCTGTTCTTTCATAAGACGAGCAATTTCGGAAGATATTTGAGAAATCTCGTATGCTCCGGGTGAGACTGTTATCGCTTTGTATCCACTTCCCGGATTATAACTAAACTTGTCATTTTTCTCGGTTATATTAAATAAGGTATTATAAGTCTCCATGGACAATAAAGATGCCTCATATTCTTTTGTTGTGTCAAGTTGTAGTGGGTATGGGAATGAAGATGTGTGGTCGCTTGTTGTGAAATTAAAACTCAGGATTGTGCTTCTCATCTTATTTAATATGAGTTAAAATGTCTTTATATTGAGATTTATTAATTATTTTCATGTTCATCAACTGGTCTAAAATGGCTGATGCTTCATTAAAACAATTGTTATTTCCAGCCTTCTTACTGCCGAACAACAATAACAGTCTATGAACTAATTGCGATGGGTCATTTGGAAGAAAACTAATACCTGAACCAAGGATACTTAAAGCCTGAATAATGTGTTTCTCCTTCTCATTCTTCCTACTTTTACCAGAAAGAATAACCTTATAATTTAGAGTGTTCAGCAAATCAATATATACTCTATCATTATTATTTTCCATATCCAATGGTTTATCAATATACTTTGATTCATCCCTCACAGTTGAACCTTGTCTTCCATCTTTTGTGAGAAGAAACATTAATCTCGGAGTTAGTTTAACAGGGGGTTGAGCAGAACTTAAGAACCTTAATTCATCATTAAATATCAATACCTTTTCTTGAACAAGATGAAATATTGCTGGTTGTTCTGTTGGAATGAGTCCTGCTTTGGTTTTTGAATCCGCTGAATATTCATTGTTTTGAACAGCATTCACAATATAATCAGGGGTTGATTAATCTCTTCCAGTTGTTGAAATAAACCTTCATCATCATATTCTAATTCTCCTAAATGCTCTAATTCTTCCTCCGTCATTTGACTGAAATCTTTTAACATTTGAAGCTTTCTAGGAGTATATTCTACTGTGGGAACTGTGGAAACATCTTTCATTTTTCTTGGGAAGTTTTTAAAAGTGGTTTAAAAAATTTCTCTTGTTTTTTTTCAAATGCTTCTTCGCCCGTTAGTTTCTGTCTGCGTTTCTTCTTTATGTCTTCCTGTTGTTTTACAACTTTTGAAACCAACTCTTGATGTTCCTTAAATCTTCTTGCTCTTTCTTTTGTATCCATTTATTTATTGTAAAATATCATTTAATGAATTGTAAAGATCAACAGGGAAATTTTCCTTTTCTTCATCATTCAAGTAGATGTGTTCAAATAAATCCTTTTCTTTAAATATTTCATCAAATTCTTTATTAACATTAATGCGAGTTGTAATTTCTTCTTCACTAATCCTTGCATCTCTGCTTTTCATACGTTTGTGTTGAGTTTCTTCATCAACATCAAAACCGAATGATAAAATCTTCACTCCGCTCAGATATTTAATAATTTGTCTCGTTCCTTCTGGATTAGTTTCTAATATCCCAACACCACCAGATTTTAGTTTCTTTAACTCACTCTTACAATGTGAATATTTTGTTGTACCAAGAGAAACCTCCTCAAATATTTGTCCTTCATTCCTCAATCGCATATGTTCCTCCACTGAAATATAGTGATAATCTTCACCTTTTACTTCTCCAGGTCTTATTACTCTAGTTGTTGTTGATACAATGCGTATCACGGGGTGTTTTTAAGTAAATTTACAATATTCTCATTTGTACTACACAAGAACCTTGATTTATGAAAGTTTTTTCCAGAAGCAGATTTACCCACAAGATTTATAATAATAGTTGTCATTTATATATGTAATTGTTTATAAAACAAAAAATATATCCCTTAATATCTCATCTTGTTTCACAACAATATATTTATATTTTTCAGTCGTGTGCTTCATATAATCCTCAAATTTCTTTTTACTACATAATGTAGAACAATTATCTCTCCAAAAATTATTGATATCTATTGAATTTAACTTGAATAAAATAAAAGTATTAGCATTGTTTCTGATGGAACGACGAGGAAGTTGAAAGTACGATTGACTAAGATAAATACAATTACAAGAAGAATGTCTCCCTCTTGTGTAGTAGCTGTCCATTACCGTTTGGTTTCTCTCATTAACACAATCATCAAAGATAACGAGGTTCTTTTTTGATTTATCCAAATCTTGGGAGACGGTATATCATCCGTATTATCACTAAGAATACAAGTTATAAGATTTGATTTCTTTTTACATCTCTGTGTATCACAAAATAGTTGAATTATATCTTCAATGTTATAATCATTTAGGTTTTTTTGACGTTTAAATAAACCTATTATATCTTCTTTTTGAAGACCAGCATTAAAACCTTGTGAGAGTAGTTGATACTCTGGTTGAAAACTCGACTTTGTGAAAATTATTAAATTATCATAATCTAAAAAGTTGGGAGTGAGGAGCATTTTTAAAAGTAAGCAGGTTTTTCCACATCCACTTGAACCAACTATGAGACATCTTAATGAATTTGGGAGATTTTTATGGTTGTTAAATTTTATCTTATTTTCCCAAATAGGTAAAAAATCATTCATTTATATATTTGAAAAACAGGTTATTTAATTTATTATTGGCTTTTTTAGAAACTCTATATTTTATCCTAAGTTCAGGTTTAATTTCAAGATAATCCATTATTTTATTTATACAATATCTTGTGTTGATATTTCCCTGAAAATTACATCCATGAATAATATACAACAACAATCCTTTGAACATTTCTCTTATACGTTCAGTTTCTTCCCTTGTAAGGAAAGGTGTGTTATCATCCTCATACTTTACATTCATTTCTCTAATCAATCTTGTAAAGTAATTCATTTTTGGTGTAAATCTAAAAGAATTATTTTCCTTTTTATATTTTTTATTATCATTAATTAGAAGATAATCACAGAATATACATTGTTTATAGGCTTTTGACTCTGTGTTTAATCCCCGTCTTTCACACGCAGGACAATTCTCAAATTTGTCATATGGAGAATCAGGAAAGTCTAGCATATTTATAAAGTAAAACTTTACTTAAACTGAAATTCATCTATACTTTCAGTTGTATATTACCATCGATATCGATATACTTTTTTCATTATCAGATTCAACGACAACATTTTTTATATTAAAGGTAATTTTAAAATTATCGTTAACTACTATTGAACGAAATGTCATTTCACCTGATATATTAACATCCTTTATTTCATCAAGATTTACATCTTTAGTGTTGTTGAAAAAATACAAATTTCTCCTTGCATATTACAGATGGTCTTATCTTTTCTTTCTAAAGCTTCATCCATAAGGTTTTTGTTCTTTGATACTTTTTCTTGTTTCATTGCTTTTTCTAGTTTTGAATATATTACTAGAAGGAGAGGAGAAACTTTTGTTAGAGATACTTTAATTGATGTTCTACCAGGTATACTAAAAGCCCTTCCACTGAAGGAAATTGAAGAACTCATATTATTTACCATAATAGTTTTTATCCAATAGTTGTTATATTTATCTTTGTTCAATTTTACATCCTTGACATATTTCTCAGTATCTTTAACAGATGAAGAGATTGATTGAAACTTGTCTTTTGTGTCTTGAAACATTGTATTTATTAAGTGAAAAAGTTGGAGGATAAAATGTTTTTAAGCACAGATTCACCTATAAATTAAACGAAATTTTCATCAAGAAAATTTTAGTTAAAGCAAAGTTTTATTCTATAAATATGGTGAATACAACGTACTGCGATGTTTGTAATCACGAATATAAACATTATAGAAAACACCTCCGAACCAACAAACACACATTTAATCTATTTCATCAAATATCTCCTCTTGAGTTGGAAAGAAAACATTGTGATATCTGTTCAAAGGATGTTTTGAAGAGTAGTTATAATCAACATCTTCAATCACAAAAACACAAGAAAAATGAGTTTAAAGTAAAGGGAGACTATTATATTAAAAACACTGATGAGGCATTTAAAGGGCATATAAAAATAAGGATTTTTCAATTTGGAGAACCCGGTCCATCATCAATAGCTGAATCAATTGAAATAGTGAAACCCGATGTTGAAAAAATTTATTAAAAAGACATTAAAAGAAATAAAAACTTTAAAGTTTTATATGGGAGTGAAAATGAATATGAAAAGACAAGATGAAGAACAAACTCCTTATATGAGAACAGATCTTCATTTTATAACATCATTTCAAGATTTTTTGAATAGTGGGGTTTATGAAGAACTATCAAGACAAGAGGAGGATGTTGATAATACAGTGGTAGGAAGTGGATTCAATATTAAAAAAATCATCTTTTTAGATATACACATTCTAAAAATCAAACCCTCTTAAAGCTTCTTCTTATATTGAATTACCAAAAGAAATAAAACTAAAGAAGGCAGTTGTTAATATTAAGAACAATGATAATAAATGTTTTCTCTGGTCTGTTCTTGCTCACTTACATCCACCAAAATGTAATTCAGAAAGAGTAAAACAATATATGAAATATGAGAATACCTTGGACATTAAAGATTTTAAATTCCCAATGCCACTAACAGATATTCCTAAATTTGAGAAAAAGAATAATCTTTCTATTAATGTATATGGATTAACGGATACAAACAAAGTTCAAATATTAAAAATTTCAAACAACTATAAAAATGAAGAAACACACATTGACCTTTTATATTTTAGTGTTGGAAAGAATTCACATTACACATACATCAATAATTTATCAAGATTAATCTCTTCTCAGGTATTCAGAACAGCAAACAAAAATATATCCTTGTAAGCGATGTCTTAATTCATTTCATACAAAAGAACGATTAGAACAACATTCAAAATATTGTAGTAATCATAAATCAGCTGTAATTACAATGCCTAAACCTGGTGAAAAGATTTATTTTGAAGATTATAATAAATCTATCATGCACCCATTTGTGATATACGCTGATTTTGAATGTATCCTTAAAAAGATAAATACTGCTTCTCCTAATCCAAAAGAACCATATACAAATAAATATCAAAAACATATTCCTTGTGGTTTTTGTTATTATATCAAATCATCTGTTGGAGAAAAGTATAACAAACTTGAACATTATCGTGGAAAAAATGCTTCACAAGAGTTTGTAAAACGATTAGAAAAGGATTGTATAAGACTCACTAAATTAATGAAAGAAACAAATGAACCGATGAAATTAACCAAAGAAGAAAAATTAGAATTTAGAATGAACAATATCTGTCATATTTGTGAGGGGAAATTAAGGAGTTTAAAGTTAGAGACCATTGTCATCTTACTGGTAAATATAGAGGTCCCGCTCATTCCTGTTGTAATCTTAATTATAAATTACCTTCTTTTATTCCAGTCTTTCTTCACAACAGCGCCAACTATGATACACATCTATTTATAAATGAACTTTCAAAAACACCAGGGAATATTTCTGCTATAACAAACACAAGTCAAAAGTATATTTCATTTTCAAAAATGATATTCACAAAACCTATAACTCGTATTAGGTTTTTAGATTCTTACAAGTTTATGGGAACACCACTAGCCTACCTCGCATCAAATCTAAGCTCCACAGACTCTTTTCCAAATCTTAATTCATTCTTTTCCAAAAGAGGAAATTCTCACTAAAGAGGAAATTCAGATTAAAGATGAAATTCTGATTAAAGAAGGAATTCTTACGAGAGAGGAAATTCAAACAAGGAATGAAATTCAAAGTAAAGAGAAAATTCTTACAAGTAAGGGAATTTATCCTTATGATTATATGGATTCATTTATGAGATTTAAAGAAACACAACTTCCTTCAAAAGAAAGTTTCTATAATAACCTTTATGAAGAAGAGATAAGTGATAAGGAATATAAACACGCACAAGAAATATGGAAAATATTTAAGATAAAGAACCTTGGAGAATATCACGATTTATATCTAAAAACAGATGTTTTATTGTTAGCTGATGTGTTTGAAGCTTTTAGATCACTCTGTCATAATAAAAATTGTTATGGATTAGATCCTGCCCACTATTTCACAGCTCCTGGTTTAGCTTGGAGTGCAATGTTGAAAATGACAAAACAAGATATAGATTTAATCAGTGATGTGGATATGCTTTTGATGATTGAGAAGTCCAAGAGAGGTGGAATATCACAAGTATGTTCAAAAAGATATGCTAAAGCAAATAATAAATATCTCCCAAATTATGATAGTGAAAAAGATAGTAATTATTTGATGTATTTTGATGCTAATAATTTGTATGGATGGGCAATGTCTCAATCTCTACCTTATGGTAAATTAGAGTGGGTGGAAGAAAAGAATTATGAAAAGGCTTTGATGAATATTGTTATTTCTTCTCAAGAGGAATTGAATGACGAAGAAGAAGGTTATTATTTTGAAGTTGATTTGAGGTACCCGAGTGATCTTCATAATAAGCATAAAGATCTTCCTTTTGCATGTGAGAAAGAAACTCCAAAGAAAGAATGGTTAAGTGATTATCATAAAAGTTTTAATATTAAAGGTAAATCAACAGAAAAGTTATTAACAACATTCTATGATAAAGAGGGATATGTTTTGCATCAGAGAAGCTTAAAACAGTTTTTGAGAGAAGGATTGAGAGTAGCTAAAATTCATAGAGTTTTAAAATTTAAACAAAGTCCTTGGGTGAAAAAGTATATTCAATTCAATACAGATATGAGAGCAAATACAAAAGTAAAATTTGAAGGGGACTTTTATAAATTAATGAATAATGCTGTATTTGGAAAGACTATGGAAAATGTTAGAAACAGGCAAAACATTAGATTCGCAACATCTTGGAAAGAAGCTTCGAGATTGATAAATAAACCAAGTTTTGAGAGAGAAGAGGTTTTTTCAGAGAACTTTTCTGCAATTCAT